>NW_027468640.1:31250516-31253016 GCF_046254945.1 Alosa pseudoharengus
CACCACCCAATCGGAGCTCCAGTCATTTCCCCCCCTGCTGACAGACAGCGCGGGCCCATCAGCCAATCATCTTCCCTCCTGCTGCCTCTACGGGGAGATGGATGCCCCCAGGCGGCGTTTTTCCCCCTGATCAGATGGCAAACACCGTAATCCAAACATGAACCAGGCCCCGGTCTAAGCTCTATCAACGCCCGGATCAGCGCCTGTCGTGACAATCAAAGCAGAGGTGTTTGCCAGCCTCTGATGACAATCAAAGCAATTGATAAGCAGGTTTAGGCTGTGCAGTCAGTCGGCTTGGATTTTATACAGCGCTGCAACAGTAATCTGCCATTTGTGCTGGCAGTATGTCACGTATTGAATCAGTCGCTAAGCAGTTCATAAGAAAGTCATGGACATTGATGAATTGTTGCTTACATAAGTGTGCCTCTATTGCTAGTGAAGGCCTTCACTAACTGTGGCATCATAGGCCTAGAATCTTTGCTACAATAACTGGAGCGCTGTGTTTCAATCGGAAGCGATTCCTGGGGTGTTGTAGCTCTTCAACACAATGCTTGTTCTGAAATGTTATCAACGGCTAAGATCCCAGCCGTCGTGGCACTCTTGAATCCTTCTCTCTTTAGCTTCCGCTATTGAGCCGGAGGTCTGAAGAGGATAATCTCTCCGCTCAGCGCAATTCAGAGGTGGCCAGTCATCAGCATCTTTGTCACCCGGCACACAGAGACGGAACCGAACAGCCTCGGCTCTATCCTCTCCTTTCTTCCTCCTCTCTTCCTCTCTCTCTCTCCATCCACACTACAGCCAGCCTCAATTCTTCTCAGTTCTTCTTCTCATTCCTTCTGCTTCCTCTTCGGTGTCCTTGCTGTCGTTCTCTCCGTGCCGCGCGCTAATCCTTTCCCAGGCTGTGGCTGTGGGGGTGGGTGTTAACACGAATTTAGGTTGCCAGGACGATGCGTGCCGCTCGGTCTGTTTATTCTCGCTCGCTCGCTGTCAAAGATGTGGAGCACAAGAAAGAGAGAGGAGGAGAGATGAGAGGAGGAAGAAGAGGAATGAAAAATCTCTTTTTTCGTCAAGTGCGGGGGTGTCCCCGTGGCACGGCGAGCGCGTGTGCTATTAGAGGAAGCAGGAACCAAGTCACTGCTGCCGCCACCACAGAGAGAGGGAAAGAGATGGTCATGAGAAGGCATTTCTAACAATGTCTCTCCACACAGTGTGAGAAGAGTTTGTTTTTTCGGCTGTAACTGATTTTTTGTTTTGTTGTTTGTTTTTTGTTGTTCATAGTCGACACACTCTTTTCTTCGCTGCCCTCTTTTAATCTTTCATCCCTCATTAGCTAACTGTAACGAGGGGAGAAGGGAGGAGAAAGGATATACTTTTTTTTCCGATCCGTGCAGAAGGTCTCTAGAATCACAGTCAAATCTGCACACTCTCATGGAGCTGGTGGTGGAAGGATAAACCACTGAAATGTGCTAATAACATGCAAAGTCTTATACTGTTGGCTCAGCATTTATACAGTATAATATATCTCTGAGTGTGTGTGTGTGTGTGTGTGGCTGTGTGTGTTTGTGTGTGTGTATTGAATGTGTGTGTGTGTATTGTGTGTGTTTGAGAAAGTGGACGGCTGCCTCAGTAATATGACATGTCCTTACTGTGACCTCGGCATATGTGTGTGTGTGTGTAAGTAAGTGTAAGTGTGTGTGTTCGTGTATGTGTGTGCGCGTGTGCATGTCTGTGTGTGTGTGTGTGTGTGTGTGTGTGTGTGTACAAGTGCACATGTCCGTATGTATGGATAAGGTGATTCTGATGCCAGTCCCGGCAGGATGCTTTTTTTTTTTTTATTCATGGCATCTGCTGACACCCCTGTTGTCACACTGGGCACTGTGCCAGGACTGGGCTGTCAGCTGGCAGATCTGTGGCGAGTGCCAGTTTGCACTTCAGAGTGTTAAGAAGAGGGGTGGAAGGCTACAATTGTGTGTGTATGTGTGTGTGATTGTGTGTATCCGTTTAAGTGTGTAACAGCTGACAAATACAAGCGGATGAGATGAGAGACAAAATATGGGGGTACCCTCTCTGAATGCCCATTTCTGCCACTCTCTCTCTTTCTCCTTCTTACCCATTTCTCTCACACACTCTCTCTCTCTCTCTTTCTCATTCTTTCACCAGTGAGCAGATGTACTCTCCTTATACCCATTTCTCTCACACTCTCTCTCTCTTTCTCATTTTTTCTGTGACTTCATCTTTCCATCTCTTTTTTTTGGTTTTCTTTCTTTTGGCTTGTTAGGGTTGCAGCGCCATCTTTGCCCTTTTCACACAAATGCTGTCAAATGTCGGGGTGAAGTCTAAAAAATAACTCTGAGCTTCGCCTAAGATGCACCCCCCTCTCAAGCCAACAATGCTGGCCCATCTACAACTCCACTCAAAACCCACCACCATCACCACCTCCCCCACACACACCACCACCACCACCACCACCACCCTCAAAGCCAGCATCCGCACAGCTGGA
>NW_027468640.1:31258016-31275516 GCF_046254945.1 Alosa pseudoharengus
GATATTCATGAGGAAGATCACAACAAAGGTTTAACATGAAGGGAGATTTAGTCAACTCTTGGCATTTTTCCTTTTGGATGGATGCATATTTGAATGGAATTAAATACATAAGAGGTTCACTAAGAAAGTGCAGTGTTAAGTTGGTGATTTACGCCAACACCAAACGCATTCAGCCACCTTTTAATGCCATGACAAAAACAGTCGAGAATCTCAGCTCAAGTGACTAAGCTGTTCTTGTAAAAAAAAGTGAATAAATGAAAAGAAAGAAAAACGAGTGAAGGTGCACAGATAAAAGAGGGAGAAGGAGAGATCCCTGGGGTACGGCAGGAGTAATTTAAAGGATTAACACCTGTTCTTTTCACACAGATTACGCCTAATCCTGATTTTTTAACCCACTTTGATCTGTAGTTGGGACTGATTTGGGAGGCAGGGGGTTAGGTGGAGTGTGTGTGTGTGTGTGTGTGTGTGTGTGTGTGTGTGTGTGTGTGTGTGTGTCTGGAGGGTGTGTGTGTGTGTGTGTGAGTGTGTCAGGAACGGGTGAATGGGCGGGGAGATCGGTGCCACCGGAGGCGCCAACAGGCATTCGCACACGCAAGTGCCACTGCACCCCCCTCAAAAAAAAGAGAAGAAAAGAAAAGACCCCCCCCCCCCCTTCCTCCTTGGCTTTCATGTCGGCAAACACTGCCACTTTGCCAACTCTAGTATTTTGGTTGCCATGGAGCTCTTGCCGAGCGATGCTCTTGTTTCCTTTCCCTGTGCAGGCTCACATACAAAGGAGTGAGGTGAGAAAATGTGCTGCCTTGCCTTCTACACATGCCAGGTGTGACTTCACATAATTATCATTCTTAAGAAATGGAGATAAGACTCGGGAGTCCCTACAGTACATCTTCCCCTGCATGTCTCTCTCTAGTGATGAAATACAATGGCATGTTCCTGAAATCGAAAACCCCTCAAGTATATTTAGGCTCCATTTTTGACAAATTGACCGCAGGTGCCTGGACCACCTAGATGTGTAGTTTGCTTCCCTCACTTCTGACCTCCTCAAAATTGAGAAACTCTCAAGGAGACCATTACAGACCCAACACCTTCACTACAGTATACCTTCCCTCGAGCTATTCCCCAACCCCCTCACCACAGATATCACTACATTTTTATTTCAAGTACAAGTCCCTCAGTCTTTTACTGTAGAGCAAAAACTGATAAAAGTAATACTATATGCATAAAAACATCTAATCAGTGAATGAATCTATCTCCCCGATCCCAACAGCAGTGGTCCTCTATGTCCCACGCATACGGCACGTCTGGCACGGAGGACAGAGGACAGCACCAGAGGTCAGTCTCTCTGCCCGCGCCACCCAGGGTGGGGTCACGCTGCCACCCCTGCTGGGCGACGCCCTCTGCTCGTTATTTATGTCTCCTCCGGAGCGTTCCGGAGCGTGCCCGGGGCGCGGAGTGACCACTCGTCTCTATCCTCCTCTGGTCTGGTCTGTCTGTAGTGGCCGAGTCATTTCAAAGGACTACCGGGCACTCGTGCTGGTTTTATGATTCAATTACGAGTGCCTTCAAAGAGTCATTTCTTAGTGGCTCTGTTAAAAAAAAGTGGGGGACGAAAAAAAAGGGGGGATCTTTTGGAGCTGCTTAAAGCAATAGGCCCTTAATGAAGCCGTCTACTGTATGGCATTTGAATTAAACACCTTTTGTGTTAGGGTAATCACTTGAACAGATTTATGTCTCGATGCTCTTAACAGAGAGGGCATTTAAGTGTACTGTCTTTGTGCTATGGAGACGGTGGTTAAGATTCTCTTTGAACCGTCTCCCTGGCCCAGTGTGTATGTGTGTGTGTGTGTGTGTGAGAGAGAGAGAGAGAGAGAGAGACAGAGGAAGGGAGGGAGAGGGAGAGTGCTTGTGTGTGTGTGTGTGTGCGTCTGTGTGACAACAGCATAGCAAATCCCATTTGAACTGTAATTTCGGATACTTTGTGGCCGCTCTGATCTTGGAGAGAGCAGACAGACACAGACTTCATCCACCTCCGTGACACACGGCCATAGGACTCCAGCCCAGCCCTCTCTAATAGATTGATTTACCATTCCCCCTCCTGACAGTGCAATTCAACAGAGTTTCTCTTTCAATGACAGCACGGATAGACAGAGCGAGTGGGAGGTCGCGTTTGAGAGATGGAGGGGACAGAAAGAGAGGGTAATAGAGTGAGGATTTGAAAGGAGGTTGAAAGGGTGTGATGTTCACACTTCTGTCTGCTCTCGGTACACTCTTTCTTTCTTCCACTGAGTTTCACTTTCTGGCTCTTTGGCTTTGTCACTGCACCTTAATGGGTTTCAAATGTTTAAGTTGTACATCATTAAGTGCTCAAGCTCATAATGGCCTAATGCTGAGGAAAACGTTGAACCTGAAGGTTCTGTGATACACTTAGAAAATATGTCACATTAATAGTTAAGTTTGGTAAAACTTTTGATCAATTTATGATTGGAAAAGAGGCTTTCCTGTTTACCACTAGTAATAACTTCAACGTGAACACATGTTAGTGTTTTAAGCCCCCAACGTCGTCTTCCAGGCAGCGCTGCATGGAAGGCACTAGGGTTAGGCAAGGGTTAGGGTTAGGGTCAAGGTTAGGTGCCTTGAAGTCAACGGTCGCAGCGCAGTCGACGGTGGGGCTTAAACGTTCCATTAGTTCAAAATGAGAGAGTAGTGATTTCATATTGTCACATTTGACAATTATTGAGTGAGAAAATTGAGTAAATGAGGTTGGGTGAATGTTCATTTTAGCATGTCATATATAGACAGGCAAGTACACAAACACATGTAGGTCTCCCACTGAACTTGGCTCTTGAGTGATATGCTGCATTACTGGGAAACATGAGACTAAGATTGGAACTTTTGGGTTGGAGGATAAATTAACAGAAATCGAAATAAACAATAAAAAACACTCTTTAAACTCAACTCTGCCTCCAGCCTTGTGCCTACGGCAAAACAACAGCCGTGGGTATATCCTTATAAACCCCACTCTCATATTGCTTCAATCAAGCATATTTGAATTGTTTATGGCCATTTCAGCCATTTCAATTTCTTTTAATGAGAAAACAAATAAGCTTATCTTAACATGTCAGTCCACCTCGATCAAATCTTAATTGAAGTTGTCCTGAAGTTCCCAAAGGACACTTGAAGCCTTGCCAAGCATCAAACACGTTGATCAGCATGTTATTTAGCTCTTAAATGACCTTGCAGTGTATTCAACATAAAGCTCAGTAAATATAAGAACCAATGAGCTCTGCAGTCAGCTGTGTGGGAGCAGTTTGAATTCGGTGTGTATTTGTGTATATTCTGCGGTCCACAAATGCAAATGAGGGCTGCTGAAGTGCAGGTGGATTTCAATCAAAGGTGTAAATTAAGTGTTGTCTTACTATTTCTCTCTCTATATTGGTTTCATCGTCTCCCCCTCATTATCTGTCTTCAACCCCCCCCCCCTCCCCCTGCGCACACATCACATCACACGCACTACACACACATACCACAGACGTGCACAGAAAACCACATAAACATTAGAAAAATAGTGTTTTCCACAGAAATTCTGTCTGTCTCTTTCTGACACTCACACACATACACAAACACACACACACACACACACACACACACACACACACACACACACAGGATATAGGCAAGCGCTTGTAAACAAAGTTATCAAATCAACAAACACACACACACACACACACACACACACATACACAGTGGAGATGATGGACATCATCCACCATATCCAGCGGATGCCTCCACTTTTTTTAATTCAAGATCCCATTACAGAAGAGGACCACACATGTATCCTCTGTCTGCGCCTCTCTCTCTTTCACTCTCTCCCTCTCTCTCCCTCTCTCTCCCTCTCTCTCCCTCTCTCTCTCCCTCTCTCTCTCCCTCCCTTTTTTCACTCCTGCGCCTCAGCAGAGTTTGCTGAAGTGTTGCCTTTATCCGTCCTTCCTCACTTTTCTTTCACATCAGACTCCCTGCCCTCCCTCTCTGCTGCCTTGATTCAAACAGTATGCCACAGCCAGTTTCATCAACACCAGTGTGTGTTTGTGTGTGTGTGTGTGTGTGTGTGTGTGTGTGTGTGTGTGTGTGTCTGTGTGTGTGTGTGTGTGGGCGCACACACAGACCATTTCATCTGTGTGCATGTGAAAGGCTGTTTTCAACAGAATACCACAGCCCATTTCATCAAATGTGTTTGTGTCTGTCATTTTTCCGAGTGCGTGTATATGTGTGTGTATATACAGTACATGAGTGTGTGTGGGTCTGCCGGCATGGGTGTGTGTTTGAAAATACGCACCATTTCATCAATGTTCAGGTATGCACTTTTGTGATTCAATGTGCGTGCCTGCATTTGTAGAAGACTCCACATGTGAATGTGTTCATTTTTCCCTTGTGTATGGGTTTCTCTCTCTCTCTCTCTCTCTCTCGCTGTGTGTGTGTGTATATGAGTGTGTGTGTGTGTGTGTGTGTGTGTGTGTGAGTGTAAACAACATGTTATGGAGCCTGTTTCATCAGTGTCCAAGTGAATTATTAAATGCAGCTTCGAAAGAAAAAGGCTCCTCCACAGTCAGACCCTCTCCTGCATAAATCTAGCAGAGCAGAAATGTGTGTGTGTGTGTGAGAGTGTGTGAGTGTGTGTGTTTGTGTGTGTATCTGTCTGTCTGGAAGTGTGTGTATGTATGTGGTGTTTGTCTGTGTGTATATCTGTCTGTCTGGAAGTGTGTATGTATGTGTTTAAAAGAGAGAGAGTGTGTGTGTGTATATGTACGTGTGTTAGAGATTGTCTCTGTGTGAGATGGAGATGTGTGTGTGTGTGTGTGTGTGTGTGTGCGTGTGTGTGTGTGTGCGTGTGCGTGTGTGTGCATATGAGCGTGCATGTTTTGTGACAGAGAGAGAGAGAGAGAAAGAGAGGGAGAGAGAATGAGAGAGAGAGAGAAGGAGTCTGTGTGTGTGAGATGTGTGTGTGTGTGTGTGTGTTTGAATCAACATGACGCTCTGTTCTGAGGCTAAACAGGAGGCTCTTGGTCCACCATGGGGCAGAAACAGAGGAGTGGAGAAGATGAAAGAGACTGATACAGACACACACACACGCATACACACACACACACACACACACTCGCTACCCTCGACTGCCAAAGATCTGCTGCAACAAACAACAAAAAAGTGTGCTTAATTGACAGGGAATGCACACATGGCAAAGGAAGCATGATTCGTGCGACGTGGGTTTGGACTATCAGCGGCTTCAGTGTTTTGTTGTTTCTGCGAGGACCACAGCGTGCTGAGAGTCTTTCCAAAACAAGTTCCACACTCGCCCTATGCAGATGAGCGTGAAAGCATCCATCTGCTAACAGCTATCTCAGTTAGAGGTGTAGTCTGCAATTCAGGCAAAAGGTTGTTAATAACCCTTCATTCTGTGCTCCTGAAACACCATGTTGATTGGCTGAGATTGCAAAGGGTTCGGTCCAAGCTAGTACATTTGTTTCCCATCTGTTGTTGTTGTTGTTGTTGTTGTTGTTGTTGTTGTTGTTGTTGTTGTTGTTGTTGTTGTTGTAGTAGTATCCCACATCAAGTTATGAGTAAGCGGCTACTTTTGCTTAGAGCCCGCATCAGTGAGGCATAAACAACTTATTGTTATTGTTGGTGTAGTACACCATCCTGTCAAGCTGTACAATTCTCTCCTGTCCATGGGAACCAATCCCTCACTCTGTCAGTGGCTACTTAACTTCCTGTCTTGCAGAACACAGTGCGTTAAAATCCAGAACAATGTGTCGCCACCCAGGGTTCTGAACACTGGCACCCCACAAGGGTGTGTTTTGTCACCTCTGTTATTCTCTCTTTACACCAACAATTCTACATCAAATTCTGCATTTGTCAGACTGCTTAAGTTTGCAGACGACACCCCTGTTCATACGCGATGGGGAGGAATCTTCCTATCGGAGTGAGGTCAAACAGCTGGTGCAGTGGTGTGTAGACAATAACCTACAGTAATCCTCAATACAACCAAAACCAAAGAACTCATAGCTGACTTTAGGAAAAAGGCAGACCAGCACCTTCACATCTCCATTAATGGCCAAGTAGTGGAGTGGGTCCCCTCCTTCCGTTTCTTAGGCACCACTATCCACCAGTCCCTATCATGGAACCTGAACACCAGCCTGATGATCTCCACCAGTCCCTATCATGGAACCTGAACACCAGCCTCATTATCCACCAGTCCCTATCATGGAACCTGAACACCAGCCTCATTATCTCCAAAGCCCATCAGAGATTACGCTTCCTCCGTCAGCTGAGGACATTTGGGGTCAGTCAAGCAGGCATGATGCACTTCTTTCGGGCTACCATCGAAAGCGTGCTTGTAACATCGGAGCTGCGCCCTCTGCCGCTGCTGTCACGGGGAGAGCAGTCACAGCGACCACGCCCCCTCCAGAGCCGACCGGGCTCACCGGAGTTTTAACACCTGCAAGTAATGAACTAATGAGCCGTAGACTATTTTAGAGACTCTCCTGGCTGGCCTCAGTGTGAGGTATTGTTTGCGACTCGTATAACGTACTTAGCCGTGATTCTATGTATTTTTGGATAAATCCGTGTATGACCTAGATAGTTTTCCCGACTGTGATTTCTGGATTCTGTATTTTTGGATTGACGCTTCAATTTTCTGAACAACCTGTGCATCTACTTGGACCGTGTATTCTGACCTGCCCTTTGGATCGTGTTTTGGACACTTTTGCCTATTTTTCCCTGCCTGCCTGTGTTACCGAACTTGGACTGTATTGTATTGACTTACGTCTGTGGATCACCCCTTTGTACTGTCGCTATTAAAACTCCTTTGCTCCTCGCACCTGGGTCCCTTCTGTATTCATTACAGTGCTCACCTTCTCCATCCTACTCTCCGTCCTGCCACCAGCCAGGACAAACAACAGCTTGAGAGGGTAGTACGCAGGGCCTCTAAAATCATTGGCTGTAGTCTGCCTATCATAGCCTCACACAAAACACCAGAATTTCCAGGAAAGTCAAAAACATCATCTCTGACCCCTCCCATCCAGCACACCATTTATTCACACCCTTACCATCAGGAAGAAAGGTGCAGTAGTATCACATGTAAAACATCACACTCACCATCACCACCATTTTTGGAGCCTGGGCTGTCCACAGAGACAGTGTTTTTTTTTACAGTGTATTTAGGGCACAGGCAGCTAGCGGATGGTGAGGTGATGTTTGCTGTACGGTATGTGACAAAAAATGTTTTCGCTTAGAATCCGCGCAACATCGCTTAGAGCACCTTTAAGGCTCAGCTGTTGATTGGCCACTGCAGTAAAGCCCCTACCTGCAGCGCAGCACTGTGTATATATGAAACTGCAGAGCCAGGACAGACAGTGCTCGGACGCCAGAGTTTGGAGCTATACACAGATCGGACAGTGCATGGACACCAGAATTTGGAGCGTGCACACACACAGATCGGACAGCTAGAAATCTGAGGAGCAGCAGTTTAGTAAACATGGCCAAAAGTGTAATGGATGTGAATCACAGATTGCATCATTAACTCAAGTCACCACACCACAAAACTATATGTATCATTCTTTCAGCTGTCATCCACTGGCTTAACTCATCTGTTTGGAGAGGTGTATAAAGATGTTGCTATGTTACACTAAAGAAAGCAACGCCAGGCTCATGCAAAACAAAATATAAACAAACACAAGGAGATAGCAAAACACAGGGGAAGTGTATGCAAAGCAACATGGAGCAATAGGGCTTGTGGGGCCACACACGGTGAAACCTCACTCCGCCTCAGAAGTATTCCGCAGCACGGACTGCTCCACGCCTTTCCTTACTCTTGTATAATTTCGTTTTTTTGGCTGACAACGGTTTGGCTCAGTACCTGTTTATTGGCTGGCGGATCGAATGTTAAATGTCACATGTGGTGGGTGGTAGGGCACTGTGGTGTGTCTGGAGGACTCAGAGAGAGTCAGAGAGAGAGAGAGAGAGAGTCAGAGTCAGAGAGAGAGAGAGAGAGAGAGAGAGAGAGAGAGAGTTCCTGAAGTGAGACCTTTTAAATGGCCTCACTGTCTGAGCGTGTGCAGAGCGCCAACACTAGTGTTCGCACATGGGGGACGTGAGACTGGCCGGGAGCCTTTGTTGAGTCATAGCATGAGGTCATCATCTCTCCAGTGCTTTCTCTTCTGCTCTCTCTTTCTCCCTCTCTCTCACTCTTCTGCTCTCTCTCTCTGTCTCTCTCTCCCTCTCTCTCACTCTTCTGTTCTTTCTCTCTCCTGTCTCCTCGTCATTCGGAGCATTTATGTTGTTCCGAGGACAGAGATGTTGTTGTGATGTCATTGCGGAATAGCTTCGGCGTTTTGATCAGGTCACAGATTCATCGCTGAGCACTGTTTTTATTGGATGAGATAAGCACAGTGCTTTTGAAGTGAGGTGTGTGTGTGTCTGTATGTGTCTGTGTGTGTGTGTGTGTGTGTATGTGTGTGTGCGTGTGTGTATGTCTGTATGTGTGTGTGCGTGTGTTTGGGGTTGGGCATTAGGTTGTTGCAGAATAGCTCAGAACAATTTGTTCTAATGGTGTGTGGGTGCAACTGTGCCTGTATATAAAAAGAAAAAGAAAGAAATAACCTTTCTCTGCAGATATTCTCTGTCTTCCTCTCACCCTCCTTTATGATGTGTGTGTGTGTGTCTGTGTGTGTGTGTGTGTGTGTGTGTGTGTGTGTGTGTGTGATATTCGCAGGCTCATTAATTAGAAGCTCTCATTATTCCCCTTGGGCTCCAGACTCTTAATCAACACCAGCACCAAGACTAGGACACACACACTCTTTCTTTCTTCCTCTCTCTCACTCCCTCCGTCTGTCTGTCTATCTCTCCTTCTCTTTCTCTCACTGACACACACACACAAACACACTCACACAAACACACACACACAAACACACACACACAAACACACACACACACAACCATATGCAAAGCATTCGCTACCACGTCCATGTATCTTCCTGTCTTCCACAATGACTGTTTGATGCCTCATTCATTATCAGACAGCATGAGAACAAACCCCTCGCTCCATTCTGCCTAAGCAGAGGGCCAATCATCTGAGCCTCGTCTGTTTTCTCTCCTTGTCATGCGAAGGCGTTCAGAGGCTCGTGAGACGCCCTCATCATGATCCATATGCACCCCATCAACTTTTTTGTGTGTGTGTGTGTGTGTTAAGCTTCACAGCCAACAAACAAATCGCTTCGACTCGTTATTGGATTTCCGTGCGCCAGGCGACGTACGTAGCGCCGTGGCACGGGCGAACTCGACAGCGCAAGCGTTAGGGGCGAGAAGACTGATTGTCACCCGTAATTATGCCTCCTGTAATTAACATAATCTGCCATGTCAGTGGGGTATCCAGGGTTTACTGAGCACTGGTGTGGCTGGAACGTACTAAGTAGCCTTTATAGCTGTCAGCCCATTATGGTCTTAAAATTATTATTTTTTTCTCCTCCTGTCTCGCCAGCTCATGTGCTTGATTTGTGTGTGTGCGCGTGTGTGTGCGCGTGTGTGTGTATGTGTGTGAGTGTGTTAATGTGTGTGTTCATGTCTATGTCTACGGCTGTGTGTGTGTGCCTGAGCTTTTCATCTGATGTATGTGTGTACACTCTGTGCATGTGTTTGTGTGAGTGTGTGTGTGTGTGACTCCATATTGCTCGTTTTTTCCCCCCACTTTCTCACTTCTCGCCTTTTTCTCCCTGGCTGACATTTAAATGTCATTAAAAGGGGACCTGATAGGGGACAGCGAGGGAGGCACGCAGAGCAGTGGAGCAGGACGCAGAGGACTGGACCTCTCTCTTAATGGTGGACAACCATCTCTGTTACTGTCATCTGGCCGCACGCACGCACGCACGCACGCACGCACGCACGCACACACACATGCACACACACGCGCACGCACACACACACCGCAGTAGCAGCAGTAGTAATGTACACATGCAAAAACAAGTGGACACTTAAAGTACAAACTCATTTGGACATGTATGAGAGATAGCCCAGACATAAGGTTTCTTAAGGCTTTTTGGCAAGCAGCAAAGGGAGGAGTCGCTATGTACAGAATGCATGTGTGTGAGTGTGTGTGTGTGTGTCTGTACGTTCATGTTAAAGGTTGTGTGTGTGTGTGTGTGTGTGTGTGTGTGTGTGTGTGTGTGTGTGTGTGTGTGCGAAGACGCCTGCTGTGGTTGCATTTACCTACTTCAGCCTTTTCACTGGAAAAAGGGAAAGCCACACGGCCGCCTCTGCTGCCCTGATTTCCTGTGTGGCTCTGATTGGGAAAGCAGAAGCAGACACACACCATACACACACACACACACACACACCATACACACACACACACACCATACACACACACACACACCATACACACACACACACACACACACACACACACACACCATACACACACACACACCATATACACACACACACACACACACACACACACTCACACACACCATACACACACACACACACACACACACACACACCATACACACACACACACACACACACACACACTCACACACACTTCCTCACTCACACACGGAAACACACACTCATTTTGTGTACATTTCCATGTAAATGCTACAAATGTAGCAGAGAAAAGAATCAATAATGGACAATGACAAGAGGGAGGAGGACGTTAGTGACACTACCAGTGTGTGCCGTGACATCTGTCCCCCTTGATGGACAGCCCCGCACTCCACCCATTGTCCATGGTCACTGGCTCACAGCTCTAAGGGCCCCACCGACTCCATATCCTCTGTTGTCCTTGGGCCAAAGAGCCATATGTCACCCAATCTCCTGTTGGACATAGGTTGTTCAGATGACCCTCGTTGGATGCTTCTGACCCCTTTTGACCCTGGGAGGTCAGCCAGCCTGCGGGTCAGAGGTCTGCTTTGACCAGTTTAACTCTTTCCCCAGATGTTCCAGGGAATGTGCGCCTGTTATCTGACAACATAACTTTTAAAGAGTAAAGTGAGCTGGAGAGTATCTGTCGGACTACAGCGTGACGTGACATTGCCTCTTTAGGTCATTTTGCTGGACCCTTGCACTCATTGTGTTATTGTGCATAACACTCTTTAGTGTGCACCACTCACCAGTGTTACTGTTCTTAGCGCTTCATCGATTTCTTTTTGTTATGCTTTTTGTAAGGTCAGTTATACACTCGAGACACGCTTACAAATTCATTCATGCATAACTCCACAAAACACACACTCCCCCAAACACACATGCACACACACACACACACACACACACACATTGCAGATCTACTGTACTGTGGGAATGGATGGATTAACTTGTATCTAGCCCCAGCCTACCAAGATAACAGCTGATAAAAAAAATAATGTCAGATAGTGTGATTGTCATCTCCCCTCAGGTAGTACATCCAATTTCCACCCTGCTGCCAATGCCATCGCCTCTTAAAAGTGCTATGTAAAACCCAGCACACTCCTCCTCTCCTACTAAACAGTGTAGTACTACAGCTTCCATTCACCTCCATTACATTCATAGCACAGAGATAAACGCAGCATTATGGAAATGCATTACTCATTACATGCGTTGTAAAACACCGTTGCACTGTGTTGCACCTTTTTTTTTGGCTGTCCATGCACTGCAACCCCCTCTCCCAAACACACACACACACACACACACCCCTCTCCTTCTCCACTCCTGCAGTAATCACCTGGCAGCTTGTTTAATCTCCTGGGTACTCAACGCCACTTACACGATGTAATGTCTCTGTCTACCTCTCTGCAGGCTTAGCTGGGGTGCTGTCGACTTAAGGTATTGTGTCTTAATGACAACTAGTCCTTTAGTTCTCTCCTTTATCTGGATATGTGTGCTCTTGTACTGATTCGGTCCAGTTGAGCCCAGAATGGGCATTCTGTCATCGTGGTGTTCAGGCACGGCTCAGTGTCCCAGGTCAGTATGTTGGGGTGAAGTGGTTTGGGTCTGGGTTATCGGAGATCACAGAAAATCTGTCTTGGCAGGTGACCCAGTTCAGAGCAATCTCTTTAGCATGTTCGACACTGGCAGGCCATTCTCTCACCTGAACACTGATCAGTTTTAAGAAATAACAAACAAAACAATATACTTGCTATTCAGACACAGGTTAGCATAGTGGCTGGCATATTGGTCACAATGGCATAAGTTGGAGGACTAGACTGGCAAGTGCCAGGTTTAACCAGTAACACACATTTCTTAAGGGAATGTGTTTGTTTGACTTACTATTCCCTTACTCATTTTCCTATAACATAATGACCATCAGTCATAATCAAGTATATTACTCTAATGGATACTTCTCATTCAGACTATAGGATGAACACGATAACTGACTGCTTTGCATGCTTGCACTGAAATAGGCTATATGAAACTTAGTTCAATTGCACAATAATACCTGGGCTTTATATATATATATATATATAGGTAGGTATATATATGTAGGCTATACTGTTTTTACTAAATATCCTAATATTTAATGCATGCTGGATTTCAGCATGTGACCTGCCTCAGAGTCTGCTAAACGAGAACTCCAGACGACGGCACTATGACCTCGATGGATGAAGCCTAGCTCCCCCCTCCGCTGTCAAGCTTCAGATATGCGCAACGCCTGAACCCGAAAAAGCGGGGAAGGAAGTCATTACAGCTCTGTAGTCCAGCTCTGTTGCTCTTGCAGGACATCATCTCGCTCTTCGAAATTCCAGAGATTTTTCGTATCCTCTCTCTCTGCCTCCTTTTACTCGCCTTTTCCCCCTTTCGACTCCAAGCGCCGCGCTTTCTCCCGGGAATTTTATTTGGCAAGTACTATTTTTCCACCAATTTGCTATCTGATTATTTCCAGGACTCAGCAGCAGCGGCAGAGAGAAGAGCGGGGCTGTTTGTCGGGTATTTTCAAACCTTTCTCCTTTGGATTCTTCTGTCATTGTCCGTCCAGTAAGTCTACAGACACGTTGTCACTGGATATACTGTCATTTTCATTCTTCTGTTGGACAAATGGTCATTTGGAAAACCACATACGTCAAAGTGAATAAAAGTTATCGAGGAAGAGAACATTTTGCAGCCCTACAGTTGAACTGATTGGTGCTGGCGAAGAGTCTCGCTCGGCTACATTGTTCCTGGCGATAAGGGGCGCCAGCAACTGTCACGGAAAGCTTCGATGTGACTTGATCCGCGCTCTCTGCATAGCTAATTCAACTGGTTAAGTTTTTAGAAACAGCATTTGATTGCTTTTCGGCTGTGTCGCGATCTCTTCCAAGACTCTCTGGATATATTTGGACACTATTGCGGACCATCTTCGAGGGTCACCCCAGTAATCTTCAGTCCACTCGACTCTCCAAGCAATCCCATAGGTCTACGCTTGGAGGAAATATGCTGCAAAATTGAGGAAAGTCAAGAGGCAGCATGACTTGCTATTGCCCTATCCTCGAAAATCACTTTTCCTGGCACGTACTGTCTTAATGCTTTCAAATTTTGGTTTACAAATATGATGAAATGGCAGCCCCGGAAGAAGGTGAGTTTGACTGTTATATCTATTCAACGAAGCTTGTGATTTTTTGCCGTAAGGCTCATTGCGTGAATGCAAGGTGACCGCCGGCATTTTGAAACTGTACATTGCAGAATGTGTGATGAATTTATATCTTCTTTAAAAAGTAGGCTAATGTAATGGATTAGATGCGATAGAAAACATCTTTGGTATGACGAACTCCAGCCAGGCGCAATTTAGATGACATTACTAAGCGTCCAGGCGGAGTATAATTGATAACAGCGCACTGCAACTTCATTTTGTGGGAACCAAGATGGTATCATGCCAAAGTTTCCATTCAGTTTTTCTCCCGTCGCGGCCACTGCATTGGTTTAAAAGGGAGTCATCAAAATATTTCTAAATTACTCCTTTCCATTTCGTCGGGGATGTTTCCCCAGTTTTATGGCATCAAATATAACAAATTGTGTGACTTTTTTCTCTGGTCCTAGTGCTCAAGGTTGTTACGCTGGTGGGTCCGATTCTAATGGGGTTCATGTACACTTGAGAGCGGGCGCAGTAGCCTAGTTGCCAGTAGCGCATCGCGACAGGCACTCCTTACTTAATAACTAAGGCCATTTTGTTAATCTCATGTCAGACAGGCTAATATAGAAATGAATAATCTACGTGTAAAGTCACTATTGATCACCCAATCACGTATAGCCTGTCTATTGATGTACAACCCGATCAAATTGTGCGGTATCAGTCAGATGGCAACCTGAACTTATTGTTGCAGTGAACCTGGTTGATGAATGGGAATGGAAAAAGAAGCATGACATTTTTTTCACGCTTTGGTGTCCCCACGGCTTCGGCCTCCGATCAGCAGTGGCGCGGGTCAGCCAAGCGTGCCATAGACTTAATGACACATACAGTGTTCGACACAAGGGGTGGAAAAGGCAACGCTGGACTGAGTTGCTTTGCTTGTCTGGTCGCCGACACGTTTACAATAGTAGTCTTGGCCCACTTTTTCTTTAGTGTTAAGAGTAGACTATCTTCATATAGCGTACTTTGATATGAATCATGGAATGTGGCGAAAGGACTATGTCTGCTGTTTCTTATCGTCAGTTTGATACTTTTTGCTGAGCGAATATCTTCCAACTAAGCTATGTAGGCTAGATGGAACATCGATAGGGTATGAAATTAGGCTACAGTAGTAATTGATAAGGCCACACTTCTGTTAGTACGTACTCTCCCACTAGGGGTCCATATTTTGCAGATCAGCTAAACGAGCCTCCATCTCCTGACGGAGAGTCTGGAGGAATTGTGGTGTTGCGTGCCAGCGTGTGAGAAACGCTGAGGTCCGCTGTGCTGTGTCGAGTCCCTATTCACCACCACTAGGCTGCTGTCCAGGGCAATACAACCGGAATCTAATCACGTCACCTGCTTGTTTTAATTTTATGTGGTTGAAAAGAGCCTTTTATTACTATGGTGTTATTAGCTGTGTATACAGGCCGGCGCAAAAGCCTGTCCTTTCCGCAGCTGCGCGACAGCTTTGCCAGATTTGTCCGGTAGACTCCCGCTGAGAATTAATGCAGTTAGTCACCGTTGGAGTCCTATTTCAATCCCGGAGAATTAGTAAGAACGCAAGAAAAGGAAAAAAAATGCCCTCACAAGAACACGAGGCATGCGGATATCAAAAGCACTGACTAATGCCATTACAACTGAGATGCACAAATACCGGTTTCAAAGCGTGCATAAATCGTATTTGCAGCTAAGCTTCAGCAGGTGTTTGTTTCTTCTGTGAAGGATGATTCAAAGATTCGATTTTGTATTAATTCCATAAACGGGTTGTCCTCATTTATTCATAATTCCATCATGTAGGCTATTAAGAGTCATATCCGGAAGTTGGAGCCAAAGATAGTCTATTGGTTGTTGCAGCCAGTGACCACAAAGCAAATAGTGTCTGTCTTTACTGGCTTGCATATAGGCCTAGCTGAAAAGCTAAGTAATGGAAACAGAGATGCTGTCATAGCGTTAGTCTTTATTTCTCATACACTGTCTGTCATTGTTTCCTTTCTTTCTTTCTTTCTTTCTTTCTTTCTTTCTTTCTTTCTTTCGTCTCTCCATGCCTACTACCTTTGGGTTCCACACCCCAAGACGTTTGCAGTCAAAAGTCTACCATGTTTGTGTAGACTTACTGGGATTACACTGGTTGAGAGGCCTTGCTACAGTCTTAACTGTCTGACACCTAAACTGATTAATGATTAATCACATTCCCAGCTAATGCCTGATGGAGAGACAGAGACAAACATCTCTCATGGGTCACAGTGGAAGCGGATGAGAGGCTGCATATTGATTAGATCCATATCGGACACAGGTCCAGCTCCCAAGGCATCGGAAGTGTGGGTGATGGAAGCCGTTAGCGAGGCGTGCGTGTGGTGGTGGAAGCCATGGTTACGTACACCTGGGTGTGAAGAAGGTGAAAAGCTCAGGAGATGGCAATCTGCAGGATTGAACCCCTCTCACCTATAGGGTAGACCAGACTACTTACATCCAGCAGACAAAAACATATGGGCCCTCAATTATCAGCACACACACACACACACACACACACACACACACACACACACACACACACACACACACATTGATGATGCACATTTCCCATGGGGCACATATTTGTCAACATTTGCCGCATTGTAGAGTGGGGATCCCTCACAGATGTGTCTTCATTTGAGGGATGGGCCTCTGACTTCTCCCTCAGGCACATTCGAAGCCACTGGGATGGAGCCCTCTGGCTAAACTGTAAGACAATCACAGCAACAGTTTAAAACTCCATATTGCTAAAGGATTGCCTTGTCTCTCCCCCGAGATGGAGACGATGCTTCCGGAGGCTTCACTGACAATCCTGCTGATGCCTGGTGTTTATTCCCCACCATTTTGTGTGCTCAAAGGAGACTGGCAAAGCATCTTAATGCCTCAGAGCTCACCCGAATGCAATACCTGAGCCGGCAGTAAACAGCTTTTATGTTGCCACTTTGCATGCTGCAGTTCTTGTGTCTCATCATATCATGTGTACAGAGAGCGCGCTCAGACCTGGCAAAACAATTCTCAAAACGCATCATCCTTATGCTTATGGTGCACACTGATACGTTCCCGACCATCAGTCTTACTAATAGGCATGGCAGAGATGCCTTTCACTAGAAACGCAGAGAATATTTGGTCTTACGTTTCTTCTCTGAAGCTCGTTGCTAGCTCTTTTGGACTATTGCATTAAAGATGGGGCCAGTCATATCAGCATGTCTCAGCAGCTTGGCAAGACTTGGCCAATGAGTCCACTCTAGCCCTTCAGCTTGCGGTGGACGTGCAAAGTAATTGGCCATCCCTTTGAAAGTTTCCTTGGTGGTTAATGCAGTTGGGCTGAGTTGAAACGGTTGTTGCTAAATATAGAACCCAGCTGTATCATCAGATTGTAAAGCCAAGAAAGTGTGCTTTCACAGGCAGCTTTAAGTGTGCATTGTGTAGTCATATTTATGCGACTACATTAAGAATTCCCTTTATACAGGCTCCCACTGATGTGCATTGTGTATTATTATTCTCCTGCGGGTTGAGATGAAGGGGACATGGGGAGACACGACTCCCACTGTCTCACCTCTCGCCGCTTCAAAAAGAGGAAAAGGCAAAGAAGAAACACATGCAGGCTTTTGAACTACACATGTACCTGTCCTGCCCTTCCTCCCGGCCCTCCCCTGCCTGCTCTCTACAAAGCTCCGCTACTCCCTCTCCGCGCTCAGTTCATGGCCAGGTTTATGGTCGGGGTAATTTAGATGTTTCTGTCTGTTGTCCCGCCAGATGTTCTTTACGTAAAGCCCCGGTGCTGGCCGTACATCTTTCTCGTCTTGACTGAACCTCCCCCCCCCCCCCCCCTTTTCCTCTGACCAACACGGCCTCTTGCTTGTTGGCCCAGTGCCGTGC
>NW_027468640.1:31283016-31300516 GCF_046254945.1 Alosa pseudoharengus
AGAGAGAGAGAGAGAAAGCATGAAGGGGAGGTTCAGCAGTTCGATTGCCAGTTTTCCACATTCCATTTCCTTGGCCAAAATCTCTCCCAGAATCCCTTAACAGCTCATACTTGTGTGTGTATGTGTGTGTGTGTGTGCATGTGTGTGTGTGAGAGAGAGAGACATGTTTTGGTGTTCACAATGTGTGTGTTTATGTGATCATACCTGTGTGTGTGTGTGTGTGTGTGTGTGTGTGTGTGTGTGTGTGTGAGTATGTGTGAGGTAGTTAAGCCTATTACCTATAGACTTGTCTTTTTCTACAATGAGAGCTTTTTAGGTAGTGTTATGCCGCTAGTGATTAGACTATGTTGTGTGCATACATTATGCATAGACTATTCACAAAAAAAACAGCAACAACCCTTTCAATAGTACTCCATCCCATTTCCAACCATTTCCATGGAATGCAATCAAGCCTCCGAAGCAATCCTTTCCCTAACAAAGAAAGAGATAGTGCGGTGAAATATTCAGGCCCAAACTGCTATCAAGAGACATAGGCCTCCTCAAGTCTTTAATAGTTGAGAAAAATGTAGAAAATAAGCCTAGCACAGAACACGCCTGGCTGAATAGGCTTTTTAGTCATGTGTACCAACAAGGCTGAGCATAGCCAGTAGGGCTTGCCTTGGGTGCACAGCGCCCTAAGCTTTAAGCCTGTGAGCGTGGATCGTGTGTGTGTGGGGAGGATTTGGGGGGGGGGGGGGTGCGTTTGATGTGATAACTCCCTCTCCACTCCCTCTCCTCCAGATTTCACTCATTTCCCAGGTAGAGCTGGGGAAGAAGGGCTCTGGGTGTGCAAGGCCGTGGCCATGTTTTATTCACAAACACACAATCTCTGTCATTGTTTGCTCTCCCTCCTGGCTTGAGTGTGTGCATTGTTGTGATGGTAAGAGCGATAGCTAGCTCTCTGAAGGTTTAGCGTCAAGCTATTTCCACTCAAGGTTGCGAGGAGCGTTGGAGGAAAGTAACAGGAGACAGTCTGATGTTTGTATTTTCAAGAGTGAGATTTACGCTTTCACTCCCCTGCTTTTGCTCTTTCTCACTCTCTCTCTCTCTCACTCTCTCTCTCTCTCACTCTCTCTCTCTCTCTCTTGCAGTCTTCCTCTGCTCCTCATGCCTGGCACTACCTTTTCATTCAAACAGGATTACATTGGACTCACCGTCCCTGGATTTAAAGCAAACACAGCACCCAGATGGAGAAAATAGCTTGACATTTGAAATAGATTAGGCAACATCTGTGAGAAATGCAATGAGCTGGCTCAGTCGTGGTCCATAGCACTCTAATGAAATACATGCTCTTTATATCAAATTCTTCTCTCAGCCCAAGAACCAGCCCTCTCTGTTGTCGGATATAGGGGGGAATATATGGGAGGGAAATATGGCTGAACTGACACATTGAGAGAAAGGTTGTTATAAGCGTAGGCTTAGGCTAAAAAGCTCTTTATTACTTGACTGGCTCAATCCATTTAGCTGTGGAGCCTAAGTTGCCTAAACAGCTGGCCCTGTGATCATGAATATGGTTGATTAAAGAGGCACATTAGGGATGCAAATTTTTGCTAATCCTTTTAACCTATAAAGGACCATCATTAGGCAGAGATTATATATTAACCCATCAACCAAAGAACCGGAAATCAAGGATGTTGCCCCATTGTCTGGGCAAGGCTTGGCAATGACGCCATGTCAGGACAGGTGTGTCTTCCAGTGGGCCTTGCAATTATTCATCATTTTAAATGAACCTTTTTAAGGGATTGTATTGACCAAACATTTAGTTGTTTATCGGTTAACCGTTTTACATAAGCATCGCTATGCGTGCTTCTCTTTGAGTCGTCTTTGAAAGGCCTGCCAGGAGTTAACACCCTCATTAAATTCTCATCCTTATTTCCTCCCTTGTCGGAAGCTGCCGCTTCTTCCCCGCAAACGCCCTGCAAACTCTTGTCTTTCCGGAGTGTGGAAATAAACGGAACACAAAAGGAGGGACAGAGGGTGTTTTTTTTCTCTCTCTTGCTCTCTCTCTCTCTCTCTCTCTCACTCTCTCTCTGTCTCTCTCCGAGGGGACAGGGCCATTGCTATCGCTCAGCTCATTAGTCTGCGACGATGCGCCCGCTCGCGCGTCTCAATCAGGCTTAAGTGCTTTCCTGTTTGGGAAAATTAGCACTGAACGATCTCGTTTTTTTTTGCGAGCTCCACACATGTGGAAATGATGGGAGGTCCGGGGAGATTTGAGAGACAGACACAGGGAGACAGAGAAAGAGAGATAGAGAAGAGAGAGAGAGAGAGAAGAGAGAGAGGGTGGGTTAGTGGAGGCCAGGAAAGAGGGGGAGAGGGAGAGAAGATCCGGACAAGTATTTTGGAGATGAGGAGGATGAAGGGTGGGGGGGTTGCCAAACCTGATTAGAATATCGTTTGAGTTAATTAAGCCTTGATTCTTTAATCCCCCTCTCTATTTCTCCCCCCCCCCCGCTTTTCTTTTCCTTTCATCCACGGCTGTCATGTCATTTCAGCTGTCACTTTGCCGGCTTTCTTATCAAATGAGAGTGGATCTGCTCCCTCTCTCCACTCCCCGAGGGGGGCATGTGTGGCCCTTCAGCACGCTCATCAAGGAACAAACAGCTGGGAGTCGGCGCGGAGAGTGATCCAAACGACTTCCCTCCAGATTGGGCTCTCGCCGACGGTCTCTCAAGCCCTGGGCCCCCCTCAGTCAAGCGGGCACACTTGGAGACACATCTGTAGATAGTGCCTTGTGAAGTACCTCATCTGAGCACGTCTAAGGAAGAGATAATCGACTGGTAGAGAAACGCTGCTTTTTCGAACGTGGTGTCGTTTTGGTGTGCTAGTCGACTTTTTCCCAGCCTACTTCCGTTCTAGTTTTTCACAAAGTGGAGTCTGGTTTTTGCCTCTTGGCTTAATTGATTGCTGAGCTGTTGAGGCGTCCTTAACAATCTCATGCATGGCTGTACCTCTTTGCCTTCTAAAGGAACTGTTCTTTCTTTGTTAGCAACATGTTCTGTTCTTCCCCCTTGCTTTTCTGAATATCTCCCATTTCTAGTCGTTTCATGCCATGAAGGGATCAAGAGACACCCAGGGGCTGATGTATCATTAGGAAAGAGTTGGAGGCAGGGATAAAATATGCTATTGAAGCACTTCAGGAATCATATGCACATTTGTACAGTATTGCTGTCCCACCCCTCTCTTTCTCTCTCTCTATCACTTGCTCCCTCGCTATCCTCTGTTTCTTTCTTCTGTCCTTCTCTACCTCCCATTCTGCCTCTTATCCCCTCTTCCTAATCTCCCTCTCCATGCGGGGGGGTGGGGGGGGGCACAATCCTCTCAGAGGAACACGGTACATTTCTCCCAAATCCTCCCCTCCAAAGTTCAGAGGCTCATGTCTGAGGAGAGAAGAAGGGAACCTGGCAAAAAAAAGCAGAAGGAGCCGGAGAAAAAAAAAACTGCCAGCACAGCACATTTCCAGAGATAACTGAATTCATTAAGATCACTCACACATACATACACACCGCCATGGCTCAGTGAGACCAAAAAAAAAAAGTGAGTTTGAGAGTCTGAGACTTTGGGTGCAATACCGGTGTCCTCTTGGTTCACTATTAGCACTTCAAAGCAGGAGGTTGGGAAGGGGGTATGGCAGAGCCTCCCCTGTACTGATAATGAAGCTCAACAGGGTAGCGTGCAGCAAACCAGAGTCATCTTTTTTTTTTTTTTTGATAGCAGGCCACGCCTAATTGTTTCTGAACGAGAGGAGCGCCAGCACTTTTCCATTATGTTTGGAATGTGTAAATCCATAAAAGCATAAAATTAGATATCCGCAGAGCATGAAATTTATTCGGGGACCTCCTCAAAAAGGTCAGGGAATATTTTTTCCAAAAGGAACCCAGCTCTGAGGACGGGGGGGGGGGACAATTGGGAAAGGGGATGGAAATGGGATGGAGTTGGGGTGGGGGGCTAGGGTGGCTGACGTGCAAAGCTAACGCTAATTCCCCATAAGGAGCGTCTCAGTGCTAACTCGGTTTGTCCAGTGACACATTAATCCCTTGTTTGAAGTCCTTAAACTCCTTTTCATTAAAGGGGGGGATTAGTCCAGAATTCCTAACCTAATTTAGAGCCGTGTAGCTTACTCACAGCAAATACAGAAGACTATTGTTGAGGCTGGGTCTCTCCTTTTTTCTCTCCTCTTCTCCCCCCTTCCAACCCCTTATTTCCTCTCTCTTCCTCTGTCTCTCTCTCGCTGTCTCTGCAACAGTGTGTTGGGCTGTTGCTGGGCGATCAGCAGGTGGTATTGATAAGATGCGCTCATCTTCTGTGCCCACGCAACCCCACCGACATTGTCAATCGTTTGAAAGTGCCGTTCCCCCAGCGACGCAGCAGCCAATTACTGTCACGTCTCTGTCCTGTTCCGTACACCTCCGTTCCCTCGCCTACTCACTCCCGTAGCCCCCCGGAAAAAGAAAAGAGGAAATCCTCTCCCATTAGCAACGAGCCGTCATGCCTCCTTTCAAGTCTTTTCTCTCCGCAAACAGAATACGTTAAGATCCCGATGACACATTTGTGGCAAATTGGTGCGTTTTTTTGGACAGGTGATAGCTTCCTGGGGGGTATAGTTTGAAGGCACAGTGTGTGGTTTGTGTGTATTTGTGTGTGTGTGTGTGTGTGTGTGTGTGTGTGTTTGTGTGTATTTGTGTGTGTCTGTGTGTGTATTTGTGTGTGTGTGTATTTGTGTGTGTGTGTGTGTGTGTGTGTGTGTGTGCATGTGTGCATGTGCTGTGTGTGTGTCTGTCTGTATGTCTGTCCGTACGTGCATGTGGTGGATGAGGAAAGCTCTAAAATCAAGGAACCCTCAACTGCAAGTCTCTCCTCATGTCTCTCCTCTTGCGCTCTTTCACGCTGTTTCCGTATCACTTCCCCTGGCCTTCTCCGCTGTTTGCCTTATCGCCCTCCGATCTCCCCGATCCCTTTCCGCACTTAAAGGTTGTGCCGAATGGCGCCAACCAACCCCACCCTATAACTGGGTTGTCTAATCGGCTCTTTTCTATTAATTTGTGTACATGAATATTGCATGACTGTGGGGCCTGGGTACGGGCAGATTAGCTGCTACTCTTAGCCCATGCCTAATTGAAATCCATTATAGCTGACTTGAGGTCTGCAAGTGCTGGCTTCACAAAGAGCCTGTCGTACAGTCAGTCAGCGCTTCTGTTGTTTTCTCATGTCTCTGTCTGTCTGTCTGTCTCGCTCTCTGTCTCTCTCTCTCTCGCTTCCATTCTTAGTTTTTTTGTGTGCATTCTTTCTCTTCCCTTCTTGTTCTATTGATATCACTCTCTCTTTCCCTCTTCACCTCTGTTTCTGGATCTTTCCCCTTCTCTCTTGTCATGACTTCACATCTTACCCTGACTGTCCTACTCCCATTTCTCCCTCTTCTCTCGCGTTCTCTCTCCAATCTTTCTCTTCTCTTTCTCTGTTCCCCTCTCTCTATCTCTTTCTCTCTCTTTCTCATCTATCTCTGAGCTGCCTCTCAGCTGGAGGCCAGTCAAAGGAGGACTGCTGCTCTTCACAGAGAGTCTAAAGCTCGCTGAGGAAATGAGGTTAAGTGGAGAGAGAAAGAGAGAGAGCAAGAGAGAGAAAGAGAGGGCCTGTGCCCCGCCATCCCTCCCCTCTCCCCTAAACCCACTACCCAGCACCCCCCTCTTCCACCAACTACCCCCCACTCCCTATCAGAGCGCAGCAGCCCTGGCATCTGTGAAAGGAACAGGCCCCTCTTCTCCTCCGCTCAGGAGGGGTTGTAATTGGAGCCGGTGCGTGCCAGTGAATAGACAAAACGTTTACGCTTATTGCCCAGACTGTTTTGGAAAAGGAGATTTAGGGGTGGAGGGGATGTCAAGTCAAAAAGACTGATAAAAATGGCCGCCTGGCATGGCTGGAAATCTGAGTTTGTGTTTTTTTTTCTTTTCTTTCTTTTTTTTGAGGGATTTGTAGAGGCTGTAGAGGAGAGAGAACAGACACTCTCTCTCTCTCTCTCTCTCTCTCTCTCTCTCTCATACACACACACACACCCACACACAAAAACATACACACATACCACATGTTGCACACACACACACACATACACAAATACACAAATACACACTCACACTGTATATTTAGGCATGATTGTTGGCAAAGCTTCACACAGAGTGGGAGGAGAGGGAGAACTGAAAATTGAAAGCATTAAAGTCAAGCGATATTTATATATCGCCATTCATGTCTTTCCAACTGTCTGCAAGTCCCACCAAGACAGAAGAGACAGACAGGGGAGTGGTGTGGTGTGGTGGTGGTTCTTTTAAGCGAAACCCTAAAACCAACCATTGTCTCCCTGGAAGATTGAGAGGACACACAGCAACTCAGAGCACACTGGTCTCATAAACGTGACCACAGCTTAGCTGAAGTCTCTCTTAGAGTCACTCTTCATGGAGGGAGGTCAAAATATAGCGTTAGCATGTTAGCATGTTAGCATGTTTATGGATCAAACTTTTGACTTTACAGAGATTGCTGTCTGGATTAGTTTTGAGCCTCTACTCATAGGGCACTACTCCCCACAGTGAATTGCATTTGCTGTCAATATTATGACACTGACAGGAAAACTGACAGTATTGAGTAACGAACGGAAAGAACGATCATAACAATGTCCTCTAGGTCGTCCATGTTTTAGTGCAATATAGAAATGCGATTGACAAGCTAAGGTCTTCAGCCCCCCCCCCCCCGGCCTCCTTGATATCAACCTCACTGAGTAAAGTTACAGCCCTGAAGCCCAGCACATCAATCACTTCTTTAAGATAACCTAGCCCTACAGCAGCAAGAGAATGCTACAGTCAGATGTTTTATATTAGGGCGGTAGCTGTATATTACAAGACAGTATATACAGTATGTACAGCAGGGGTAATCCCTTCTGCCATATAGTTAAACTTGGCTCTCTGGTCTCACACATGTCCTTACATGGCTCTGTGTTGAACTCCATGTGATTGTAATATGACTGCAGAAGAACTCAGGCCAAAGCAAGCATGGTCTCTCTTCGTGGAGCAGAAGATTCTATAGTATTTTTCTCCAAACACTGGATTTACTGTAACAATGCCAAACTCCTTGGACAACCTGATGAACTGTTTTATTTTAATAACCAAACTAGTAGAAAATATGAGTGTGGATTCAGATAGCAGTTGTCTTCATAGGCGGTGCAATGGATGGAATCAGCTCGGAAGCTTCTGGAACTCTCCCCATCATACCTATGGTTTATGCTGTGGGCCAAAAAAACTTAATTCCAACATTTCTAAAAGTGATTTTGAAAGGTATGCCACGTACCCTGCTGAGGCTAAGCTACATCCCCATTTTAGCCTGTGTGGTATTTGCCATGCAGGTGGGGTCCTCGGTTTGCTCTCCTGAATGTGAATCCTACCGGGGGCGTCTCCTGGCGTGCCTGTTTAAATGGCAAGGTGTCAGGGAGCAGCAGATTGAACATTAGGCGCTCGAGTCCAGCACATGTTTACTGATTGTGTTATTCAAATCAGCCTCTTATGCCTTGGCTTCCACGGGCAAATGCTCCAAAGAGGACACCTGGTCTATTAACCTCACGCCGGTGTGTGTGTGTGTCTCTGTGTGCATGTGTGTGTGTGAGGGTTTGTGTGTCAGAGAGTGTCTATCTGCAGAAATGCTAGAGAGAGATTAATATACCAGTGAATTTTGCCAGCTTTCCTTGCCCAGCCTGAGGTATGTTTGTGTGTGTGCGTGGGAAACCGTGTGTGTTTGTGTATACATCTGTGTTAGTGTGTGCTTTGTGTGTGTCTCCTGATTGATGTGTCTGCATACTATTTCCTCCTTCTTTGCTGCCAAGTGCGTTTACCGTCCAAGCTGACGGCAGCCGCGCGCGTTCATCCATCTCGCCGGTGACATCCATCTTCCGCCTTGAAGAATCTTGACTCTCATGTATTCTTTATGATATTTTCGCTTCACGCTCACCCTTTTTCTTTGCCACCCGTGTGTGTGTGTGTGTGTGTGTGTCTGTGTGTGTGTGTGTTGAAGTGTTGTCTTGGGCTGCCTTTGCCAAATGGAGATCCGACCAGAGGCCCACCATCACTCAGTGGGTGTTGACAGTCACTTCTGCCCACGCTTGATAAATTATAGCCTGCTGGCATGAGCACTAAACAACTGTTCCTCAAAAACACCAAATAAGTCCACTCTGTGTGTGTGTGTGTGTGTGTGATAATGTGTGTGTGATTGTGTGTGTGTGTGTGTGTGTGTGTGTGTGTGTGCACTAATCACCACATCACATTTCAGAACTTGGATGTTGGAAAAATTATGTATTTTAATTTTCAATGCAGCAAAGCCTTTTTACGCCGTTAATCACAAGCATTCATGTGTGGCCTGTTTTCAGATTATGGCTGGTTGCTCAACAAATACATTCCTCTCTCTCTATCTTTTATTTTTGTATGCTGTAAATATACAAAATTGGTTCCTATTCAAAAATTGGCACTCAACTAAATAGACATGGGTTTTTACACTAAATCCACTTAACAAACAGGTCCTGCTCTATGTTTTTCATGTTTGCTTAAAAAAATATGGCATCCCCCCTCTATCTCACACACACACACACACACACACACACACACACACACACACACACACACACACACACACACACACACCCACACACACACACACACACACACACACACACACACACACACACATCACACAGGCTGGATATCATGTCAGGGTGGCACTGAATAATGAATGGGAGTGGATGTTGGAGATCGCCTACTACTTGTCTACATGAAATATTAAAACTGGAATCTCCATGTGGAGACTAACACTGGCTGCTCTCTTTGTGTTGGCGGTGGGTGTGCTGGTTGGGGGGTGGTAGTGGGGGTTCTGTGGGAAACCAGACCAGCCATCATCCCTAGACCAGCCAGGCTGATAGCGATTGGAAAGTGGTTGTCTCAGTCTTCACAACATTTGAAGTCACTTACCTCATTTCCATGCCTTGGGATGTGAGCAGTAAGGTGGCCTTATCTGAAAAAAGCAGCCTTACAGAGTCAAAACAAAAAAAAACTATTCAGACCTCTCGACAAGTTCTTGCTGACACCTGCAAAACCATCTCTCCCTGTATGAGGATAAGGAGGGGGGAGGCTAGTACTCTGCCGCGGACAGCCATTACGGAAGATGTTTTATGCCCCTCCTAACCTGCCGTGGCGAGTCTGCGTCTTAAATAATGGTAATTTATGGCAGTCGATAGTGAGCTGTTAAAGGTGAGCTCTGTTCTTGCTCTTGTCTCTGTCCGAATCAGCCTCTCACGGCCGTGGAGGACAGGAGGTTTTCGGGGTCTGCTAAAAAAAACAACAACACAGGCTATTCGGTCTGTGTCTTGTGCTGGAGGCTTTTGTTGACCCCTTCGGTCCACGGCATTTCCTGCGATGGGGAAAGGGATATGGCGCTTGCCCAGGTTGTTTAAGAGACGCACAAGAGCTTATGTGAGAGAGGTCTGATGTGGTCAGTTGTGGTCATACGGCCTCAAAAATGGTGTCGCTTGAGATCTGAGAGACAGAAAATGGTGTCTGTTGCAACCTCTGCTAAAAGCAAGGACATATGCACAACTGACTGATCCGACTGGACATTGTCCAGGTTGTTTTTTTTTTCCCCCTCGAAGGCACATTGGTCCTCTAAGTCTGGAGGCCGCCCCTCCCCATATCTGGCTGACAGTTATTAGAGTCCACCCACGGACTCAGTGGCCGCAACGTCGAGTCGCCGGCGAAGGTTAATCTCCCAAGCGCGGACTCCAGGCCGGCTGACGTCTGTCCACTTTGATGAAACGGATACGGCATGTCTGCCCCGCGATGCGCCATGTCTCTCCCTCTCTCCGTCACTGGACGCGTCCATCTGTTCAATTAGGGTCTGTTTTGATATGGAGTTTGTGTCCTGTTGCCTTGGCAGAGCTTCAGGCCAGTCTGAGTACGAGAGACAGAAATGGACGCTGGGGTGGGGAGGGGAGGGGGGGGGGTTGGGTAGGGGTGGAGGAGTGGGATGAGGGTAGGCTGAGATTGCCTATGCAGCAAGCTTCAGGGCAGAAGGCCAAGTACTCATTTTGAATGAGTATGAGTGTATGCATACAGCGTGTGTGTGTGTGTGTGTGTGTGTGTCGTGTGTGTGTACCATGCTGAAAGAGTGCGGGGGAAGGATGCTGCTCTCTCTCTCTCTTTCTCTCTCCCTCCTCTCTTTCCATCTCAAGCAGCAGCTGTTCTTTTTCTGACACGGAACCAGGGACAGGTGGGCTTACAGTATGTGGCAGGTGCAGATGTTCTTGAGCTGTAGAGGGTCTGTCTTGGCATTGCAGGAGTAGCTTTGGCGCCCAATCTGCTTTTTTATGTCAAGCTAATTTCTGGAGCTTTCTCCCCGCGTCAACCCCAAATCTCGTTATGAATTAACAATGCATTCGACAACTCTTTATGAATTAACAATGCAAGCCTTAAATGCTCTCCAGTATGGTGCTATTCACACTCATTTACTTCAGTCAGCTCAAGCTGTTTTATTTAAACAGCATTTCTTTCAATATTGAAGGACATCAGCCTTGTACAAATTGGCAGAACAAATGAGTCTCACATTCTTACAAGTCAAATTACTCAGTGTTCTACTGCAACAAGAACTTCAAAAAACATGGTAGCCATGGTAATGTCTTGGGAATTCAAGCATTACATTTTGAATTCCACAACTGGAAAAAAAAAACGGTGGGAAAACATATATCTTTCCACTGACAAAAACAAGATGTATTGTACAGCTTATAATTCAAACATAACAGGACAGTGATGTATTGTACAAGTTAGCAGACAGGATCGCATTTCCTTCCCCAGCAGGGGCCGTCTGTAATCTGGAGGGGGTTCGGACAGGCAGCTCTCGAGGACGCTTTGGCCTGATCCACGAGCCTCCTCTCTTGGATCACATGGTAACCAGGGATACCATGGGGCCAGACAGACCCGTAAACGCTGACGAGAAGATCTGACCGTGGGAGGGAGGAAGAGAGAGAGAGAGAGAGAGAGAGAGAGAGAGAGAGAGAGAGAGAGGGAGAGAGAGATAGAGAGAGAGAGAGAGGGAGGAAGAGAGGAAGAGAGAGAGAGAGAGAGGGAGAGAGAGAGAGAGAGAGAGGGAGGAGACACCTGCCCTGGCCATGGTATTGGCCGCCTCCGCAGGCATTGTCCTGAGCTCTGCACTATGCAGTCATGCACAAACACGCACATACACTCAGACTCAGAAACAGATGAACACACACACACACACACACACACACACACACACACACACACACACACACACACACACACACACACACATATACACACACACACACACACACACACACATATACACACACACACACACACACACATATACACACACAAGCTCACACGCACACTGAGACATGCACGCAAACGTACAGAAACACGCACATACTTGGATGTCAGATCGTCCTCTATCTGTCCTCTGTGGTTACTCAACGACAAGCAACGCACACACACACACACACACACACCCACATATGCACACATGCACACACAGGCACAGAGCGACTTACATACTCTAAACCACAACAATTGTCTCATCCTTGATCCCAAAAGCTCTTCTTGATGTCAGGCCCTGGAGCCAGAGCAGCTGGAGATGGAAGAGAGAGAGACAGTGTGTGTGTGTGTGTGTGTGTGTCTGTGTGCGTGTGTGTGTGCATGCATGTGTGTGTGTGTGTGTGTGGTGGGGCAGCCTCAGGTTGGCTGCTGCTACCTCTTTCTCAGCGGCTGGACCAGACTCAGAAGAAGTCTAAGCAGATACTAAGCAGATGCAGAAATTCATTCCATGAGAAAGAGAGAGAGAGAGAGAGAGATGGAGAGAGGGAGAGTTGACAAGAGACTGGCTGATGATTCCTCTCAAAACAAAACGCCTAATCCCGCGCTATCATCTCTTGATGCAATGTCACTGTTATTGATGCATCTTCTCACTGAGAAGGCATAACGTGATTATAGCCAAACGCAGATGTTTTCATGTGTTTCGGAACATTGGGCAAATGAGACCGTTCGTCATGTTTTGGCTCCATTAATGAATGTTTGCCCTGCATCTACTGTCAACACAAGCACAGGCTATATTACATATCAGAGAGTGCATTAGGAGGTCACACTCAGTGGATTATTCCATCATAGCGAATAGCATTGTGATGAAGCTGTAGCACTCTGCAGTATCTGGTGCAATCACAATACCAGGCGAAATCTTTGCCAACTGCATAGTGCAACATTGAGTGTCCTCTCTCTCTCTCTCTCTCTCTCTCTCTCTCTCTGTGTGTCTGTCTGTCTTTTTCTCTCTCTCTCAGGGCTTCGGGGGCTATCTTCTTTCTCTTCTCTCCACTCTGGTCAGCTGTGTTTCTCTTCTCTCTCGCTTTGTGTTTTCTCAGCGCGACTCCTGCGTTAGCTCTGGCAAGCACTCCGCGGCTAATGTTTGTTTTTGTTTATGCCTCCAGGAGGATCATTTGGGGGGGGGTTAAGGGGGGGGGGGGGGTTGGGGGTTCAGAGAGGGTGGGGGTGGTAGTGGGGGGTGTTGCTGGGGTTGGGGTGGAGTTCTGGTTCCCATTAGCTCAGCTTGTCTTCACGGGCCACGCTCGCTTCGGGTTTGGGGTTTGGTTTGGCTTGGCCGCACCGCACTGTGCTGCTACTTTTATTGTTTCGTTAAACCTCCCGTCCTCCCATGCTCAGAGAGAGAGAGAGAGAGAGAGAGAGAGAGAGAGAGAGAGAGAGAGAGAGAGAGAGAGAGAGAGAGGCTCCTCATCCTCGGCGCTTCTCTGGGCAAGAGCGGTAAATCCCCTGCTGATGTTTGGTGGAAAGAGGGCTTAGCGTCTGGTCAAGAGGACGACTCAAACGTTTCTTGCGGCGGAGTGTGTGATTTTGCTCCAGCGCGGCGTACGGACGCTCTGAAGTGTTGTCTGTCTGGAGGAGTCCGTGGAGATCACAGTGGCATGTTGGGTTATGTCGATATTTTTTGGATCCGCTCGGTGATTGGGACTGAAGAGCAGATGTTCTGTCTTTGAGGAGAGTCACGCAGTCGCGCCATCCTTCTGTCTGACTCTTGAGTGGGAAACCATAGCAATTCAACTCATCACATCCCACTCTGTCTCTTTCTCGTTTTATCACGCTTTCTCATTCATTTTCTTTGACTGGCTCATCATCTCCTTCTGTCAGAAACATGCGCTTCTTCACACTGACTCTCTCTCTCTCTCTCTCTCTCTCTCTCTTACAGTACACACCCACACCCACACAGGCACACACACACACTCACACACTCACACACACACACACACACACTCACACACACACACACACACACACACACACACACACAAACACTCACACACTTAGACACAGGTATCATAAGCCTGATTGCCCATCTTGGTTGGAGAGTTGGCTTTAATGAGCATAGCCTGTCAGATAGGCCTAACGTCAGGTGACGCGTGCCTTTTCTGCGCCAGGCTCTGATTGGCTGAGCTAGGGACTGAAGCGGGCCAGCTTTAATCCGATTGGACCAGCAGGTGGTCAGTGGACAGAGAGGCCCTCAACACCTGCCGCTTTTGAATGAACTCCCAAGAACATAGCGGCTAATGAGGGCCCTTAATTACCCTCGGCTTAATTACATCTGTCTTGTGTGTTTTCATTCCACATTATGCAGTGCCATGTGGCGAAGCTTAATAAATATATCATAAAGCTATAAATAAATAATTTTGATAGGTATCAAGGGGCAGTGAATAAACCCTGTAGTCTTTACCAGACATGGAGGGAAGAGGGGTTGTTAGTTGAACATTCTCCATTTTGAATTGGACTGAACTAAAATTAAATTCCTTGTTTCGAAGCCGAATTGCGAATAGTTATTATAATTGGTGGAATTATTCATAGCATTTTTGTCTCATTCATGTGTCATTACAATGCATTCTTTGAGCATTACAACAGTGACTTCATGTATTTCCATGAAATCAACTTTCTATTCACCCTCACCTCCCATTCACCGATATGTGCGTGCGCGTGACTCCAACACACACAAAAGCCAGCCAACACGTTACGCTTTCCAGACGCTGACTTTGTTGAAAAGAAGATCCAGCCAAACGCATCGCTCATTCCCTGCTCCGCAGATCTTTCCCTCTCACGCGCGCGCACTCACTCTCGCTCCGACTGGAGCCCCATCATGAGTCATTAGCCCCGACTAAAGACGAGTGAGCGCTCGCGCGGGCACCGGAGCGGGCTAGCCCACCTGCCAAATGCAGATGACACGGCCATTGTCTGTCGGTGGGAATTAAATTATGGCGTGCGAAAGGGTTGGAAGGAACCGCGATTATGCATGGAGGTTAGCATAAAGTGCAGCACACACACACACACACACACACACAATCTCACACGCACAATCTCACACACTCACACTCTCTAAGCTGTTAGCTGGTCAATGGTGTGTGTGTGTGTCTGTGTGTGTGTGTGTGTGTGTGTGTGTGTTCATCTATGTGATCCTGTTTGCTGGGATGGAAAGCTAGTAGACCCTGAACTTGTGTAAATCTGATGTCTGCTCCCATCCACAGCTTTTACTGCAAATGCCTTAATTAATGCTGAATGGATTGGGCTGGATTTGCATCCAGTAAGGCATATGGGCAATAATAGCATTAGCCTCTGGGGCGCCAACACAGACGGGCCGACTAACTGACCTCCGCGGCCTGTTCCTGCAGCAGCGAGGTGAATCCGGGCCAGACTCACAGGCAGACGCAGACACAGAGACGGGTCACTCTGTCTGTCCGTCTGGCTCAACTCTCAGTCCGGCTGTGCCTGTCTGTCTGTCTGTCATCTGTTTGCCTGTCTGTCGGTCTTCCAGGGTCAGTCTTTGACCACGCTCACAAAATGTACCTAATCGGACAGAAATGTTCCGTTTTTATTATTATTTTTTAAATGGCCCCTTTTTGGAAAGCCCTTTGGGAAGTTCTTGGCATTGTGTGTGTGTGTGTGTGTGTGTGTGTGTGTGTGTGTGTTTGAGGGGTGGGCGGTGGGGGGGTTGGATGAGAGAGGGATAACAGAGACAGAGTGTGTGAGTGGAAGAAAAAGAACGTGTGCGGGAGAGGAGAAGGCGGTGAAAGAGAGGTAAACGGGGAAGGCCAATTGCTCGGCCAATTGTGGCGGAATAGCGTGAGGTGAGCTGACAGCAGGAGAGCAGACCAGAGAGGCGCGGCACCTTTTCACCGGTGGCCGCATGTCAGCGTTTTTGAGTCAATTACTTCTCCCCCGGATACCCTCACATCTCGCTCTCCCTCCTTCCCTCTCTCCCTCTCTCTCTCTCTCTCTCTCTCTTTCATCCTGCTCTCTTTTTGTTCTCTAGGGGCACGCTCTCTCTCTTCCGTTCGCCCTCCTCCTTCCTCATCTCTCCTCGGCCCGGACTCTGGGTCGTCCGTGGGAACCGCTAGCCGCCTCTCGCGCGGTGTTTGTTTGCGCGGGCAGTCGTCCATGGACGGCGTCCAGGTCCGCTCTTTTTTTCCCCCTTCTCTCCCATCGAGGGAACTCGCGGGGCCCTGCGGTCTGATGTAGCCGATACCCGCCGCAAAAACGCGCCGGCGCCTTCCGACGGACTCACCTACGCGCCGCGTGTGTGCCGTAACAAAGAGCCCTTACCCGCAGGGCATATTTGTGTGTGCTAATATGCAGCACGGAGCAGGGAGAAGGGCCTCGGAGCCAGTGCAGATGGGATGCAGGTCACGTTGGCGGGAGAGGAGTGGGTTGAGTGTGGAGTCTGCCAGTGTTCCATAGACCTCCAGTCAGTCTCATGAAATCCTCATGAAATAGGACCCAAATAAGACTTAGAGTTTCCCCTTCCCCTTATTTCTCTCTCTCTCTTTCTCTCTCTTTCTCTTTCTTTCTCTCTCTTTCTCTCTCTCTGTTTCTCTTTCTCTCTCTTTCTCTCTCTCTCTCTCTCTTTCTGGCTCTGTATGTCTCTACTATCTCTGTCTCTGTCTTTGTCTTTCAGTCTATCCCCCTCTCTCTCTGCCTGTCTACCTGTCTGGCTGACTGCCTTAGTCTGTCAGTCTCTCGCTCTCTTACTGGATTTAACCTTTTGCTGTTGACGGAGCACAGCTCTCCTTGGCCGCATTGTTAGTCAGGGGGAAGAAAGGGAGGGCAGAGTAGAGGAGAGGAGGAGAAAAGGAGTGCTGATGAGAGGGGATGAACAGAGCTAAAAGGGAGATCCTGCAGATAAGGAGGGGAGAGGGGGCCGAGCAGGCGGACTCCCAACAGGGGACGTGACACCCTCCGCATCAGAAGCTAGTGGTTAACAATACAGGAGGTGTGTGTGTGTGTGTGTGTGTGTGTGTGTGTGTGTGTGTTCAGGGGGAAATGCATATCATTCATATTGTCACATCAAATGCAGTTACATCTATGTGTGCCTGTGTGTATACATGATAGTTTGACTACATCAGAGGTTTTTGACAGGCAGTTTTGTGTGTGTGTGTGTGTGTGTGTGTGTGTAGGGACTGAGACTGTTTTATATGGTATCCATTACGTGTCATCACTCCAAACTAACTATGGCCTGGAAATGGAGTCTGCTGGAGTCTGCTGAGCTCACCTCTTTTCCCCTCCCTCCTTCCCTCCCTCTCCCCCTCTCTCTCCTTCCCCCACTCTTTCATTCTCAGCCTCTCCCCTCTCTTTACATCCATCGCTCCCTCTATCTCTCCCACTCTGTCACTTTTGTCACATTTTCTCAACAGTGTACCTTCTCTCTGTTTCTCGCATCCTCTCCACTTATCTTCACCATATTTCCTTACCGCTCTTTCTCACTATCTCTCTCACTCACACACACACACACACACACACACACACACACGCACACACACACGCACACACACACACACACACACACACCTTTCTTTTCAAGTCACATTGCTAGTAATAGATATTTAATTTTCTCTTATCATCGCAGACGCGAAGAGAGGTGATTTGGCTAAAGTAGAAATGTAAGAGCCATCTGTCCTCTGAGCTTGATGACTGATCTAGGGTCAGTGTGCTCTTGTATGGCACATAATTATAAATGTGACTGCTTATTCCCTAAAGATTCACACAATTTTTCAAAGAATCTTTACCTTTAGGTATATAACCCTTAAATTCTAACCATATATAAAGGGTTTACACAGTGTATATAAGCTATACAATGTACAAACTCGTAGAATTGTTTTCTAAAATCCTGATTATGGGGCATTGATTGTAGACTGATGCGGGAAAAAAATCATTTAAACAGTTTTAGCATAAGGTTACAACATACAGATATGTGAAAAAAGTGCAGGTCTCTAAACCCTTTGTGAATGTGTTGTGTATATGAATATGTGGTTGTACACTGCCCTGTGTTCCTCTATCCCAATCACACTCAAACTGGCTCTTTTGCTTGTGCTGTTCTTCACTTG
>NW_027468640.1:31305516-31323016 GCF_046254945.1 Alosa pseudoharengus
TGGCCCTCCAAACATATCTAAGATGAATTATTACAAATCTAAGCATGCTTATGCTTAAAACAAGCAAATTTGGCAGCCAATGCATTAAGCACATTTGATTTGATTTGACGTCTTACAATAACAAAAGCTGCTTGTTAAATTAGGTCAAAAATATCCTATTGACAAAGCGTGAAGTTAGTCTCTTTATGCTAAAAGCAATACCAACTAGATCTTAACATAACATTAATAACACTTGGTTAGATTAGCCGTTTCTACAGTGCATGGTTAATGCAGGGAATGGTAATATGAGGAAACATAACACAAGCAGAGGAGGGGAGTAGGTGTGCAGAATGTGTGATGAGTGCATGGTGGCATTAGCTCTTTTCAATGCCTATTAAGAGTAAACATTTTTGCACTTTCTGATTTTCATGTTTCACTTAAATAAGAAGGTCCGGCTCTCTGCCCGTGTTCAAGAGCCGTTATTCACAGTCGTCTGTCGCTAACGCAGTCTGCTGTGAGGAAGAACAATCAAAGCATTAATTCCATGAAATATTTATAAACACATGAGCACACACACACACACACACACACACACACACACACACACACACACACACACACACACACACACACACACTCCACTCCACTCCACTCTGCTACTCTGTTGGGTTCCAGTGTTTGTACAATCACCATAATCACAGTGCACAAAAAAGAAAGGGAAGAAAAAGAGAGAGAGAATACAGAACAGAGACCCTGCAGGTCTATCTGCTATTGTCATCAACTCGGGCTTGGAACGCTAGCACAAGCTAATAGAGGCCCTGGGACTGCCTCAGACAGGCCTTTTGTATCCCAGCATAAAAACACACTCTCTCTCTCTCTCTCTCTCTCTCTCTCTCTCTCTCTCTCTCTCTCTCTCTCTCTCTCTCTCTCCCTCCCTTGGCCTCCCCGGCATCTTTCCCCTCTGCTGAAGAACAGCAACGCAGCATCTACACGGCGAGGCGAACAAAGCACAAAGACAAAAGCGATCACACACAACCAGCAACCTAATTAAGCGTCACGCTGGCGGGAAAAAAGCCACAGATAATAGCGAGGACGGGAATGACAGTCGCTCTTTCTCTTGTCCTCCTCCTCCTCTTCCTCTCCTCCTTTCTTTTCCTCTTCCCCCAAAGCGCGTCCATCCTCGCAGGGGGCGTAAACACCCTTTGGTTAAATTGATGTCGCAGGCACGAGCAGAGCCGAGCTCTTTATAGGAGCTATTCGGTAAATGGTGGTGATTTTTTCACATTCTATTTCCGCGTTGGCCATAAGTCCTTGTGCTTTCACCACTGTCATACACACACACACACACACACACACACTCTGACACCTGGTCTCACTTACTCTCTGTCACACACACACACAAAAACACACACACACACACAAAAACACACACACACACACAAAAACACACACACACACACAAAAACACACACACACACACACACACACACACACACACACACACACACAGTTACAGTGTCTCTTACTATCTCTCACACCCACAAACACAAACAATCTCACGTGAAGAAACCACGTCTGAGCTCAGAGCCTACAGACAGTGCAGACTGTCATTTGTGGCTGGGGGTTTATTCGCACTTTTGTGACACCATTGACTTTTTGTTTTGTGCTGGGGTGCGGTCTGCTTGGTACGAGTATCCCTGGTTTCTCCGGAGAGACTCCAGAACTTTCTTTGTCCAGGAATGTGTGAGGATTTAGAGCGAGTGCTCTGGGCTGTAACGTGAAGAGTCCCTCGTGAAAAGGCGAAGAATGTGGGTCGGCTTGATTATGCCTTTCCTTTCCACTGCTCAAAATTGCCAAAAATTACACGAAAAGGTTGCTGTCTGATGTCAATATTGTGTGTACTATAGGTGTGTATCAGAAGTAGCGCTGTGTATTCACTGTGTGTGTGTGTGTGTGGCAGTAACTTTCTCTATCTCTATCTCTCTCTTTCTCTTTCTCTTTCTCTCTCTTCCCCTCTTTCTCTCTCTCTCTCTCTCTCTCTGAGATGGGGGTATGGCAAGAAAACTGACTGCCCCAGTTACTGATTTGGTTATTTAAACTGAGTGCTGATGATCCATTCAAGGAAATGTAGATCCAAGCAATCATGTGGCAGTTTAAATTGAAAGTCAGTGAGAGAGAGACTTTGAGATTGCGGGAGACCCAGGGAGTAAGAAATATGGAGAATTGTTGAGTGGGGAGTGGAGCTGAGGGTGCGGAGGTTTGGGGGATGGGGAGGAGGGGAGGTAGGAGGGGTGCTGTGCGAAGGATGAAAAACGGTGTGACAGGTGGAATGAGAAACACGCAGCGAAGGGAAAGAGCACGGCACTTTTCCCTCTCATCATACATCACACTAATGCTGCAGAGTGAGAGAGAGAGAGGGAGAGGGGAGAGAAAGAGAGAGAGAATTGGGAGAGTTGGGAGGGGGCTGAAAAGTAATGTTGCTGCGTTTGCACTGCTTCCTGCGGCAACGGCGTAGCAGTGAAACTGATTGAAACACACAGCAGATGGGCTACATTTACTCAGCTCCCCACTCGCCCCTGCTAGCAGCTGCTTTATAAATCTCACCTAGCGCCCCCGCTAACGCTAGCGCCGCCAGACAGCCAGCCAGCCAGCCATAATCCCTAAAACAGAAGCGCTGGAGAGGTGCTCCGTCACAGCGATGGGCAACAGGGCTTTTGTCATCTTTTTTAAAATTTTTATTTCTCGACGCACTCAACGGCTTCGCCGCACAATATGCTCGCGCTTGGCGAGCTTCCGCACACCCCATGTCTTTAATCTTCGTAACATTCGGTGTGTTACTCTTCGGGTTGCCTCACTGTTATTTTTTGGGGGGTTTGAACAAGGTTCCCCTTTTCCAGCCAATTCCAAACAAGCGCAAGCTTTATTAGTGTTGTTTCATGGCTCGCTAGCACAGATACGAGGCTTCAAACTCTGTTTAATGCTCATTATCGTGTAAATGTTTCACTGCTTTTCTTTTGGCGGGGGGCGTAATGGAGCCTCTTATTTAAGCGAAGCTGGTGTTTGATTCTCAAATTCAAAGAGCTCGCCTTTGATCATGGCTATGAGAGCCACGCGGTGTTGGTAAAGAGTGGCCTAGCCGACACAGGCGCTCACGTTAACAAGGATACGCTGGGGCCCAAAGAGAGGAAGCGTGGGTAATTAGCATGCTGTAGTTTGCCCCTGCCAGTGACTCGAGCCATTCTGGGATTCTGCTTCCTGGGAATTTAATCAAATACAGTAACTCAACATCCCAAACAGTGTTGGTTAAGGCATAGCATTGTCTCTCGTTGTTTTCTTGCTTTGTATTTCTAACTTGCCGTAGGTAAAGCACACACACACTTGCTTTGAACTCTTTTGGAACTATTGGCTAATGGACAATATGGGAGGTGGTCTTAATAGAGAATTGCATCTGTGTTTTTTGACCTGAATTCTCAGCACATCTCAGGCACTCGGCCTAATTTAGACCTAAACTGGAGGAACGGTAGTTTCCACAGGCAGCAGAGGGCTAATTATGGCCCGAGGGCCACTGAAAAGGGGAAAAGGTCATTCACTGACAATTAGCACAAAGGCAGCGGAGGCAATCGTTTGATGACGAGGAGGAGACCACTTCAAGGCTTATAACTGCTACTACCCCACCACACACCCACACCCACACCCACATCACACACCACCACCCTCCAGATGCCCTTAAGAAAATCACGTTTCTTCTGAGAGAGGGAGAGCACTGGAGGTTGGCCCCTCGTGAGAGGCCAGGGGCTATGTGCACTACCAACGGTGGATTTCCCCCAAGGTTAAGGAAATCAATGCTCCCCCTTCCTTCCCTCGCGCTCGTGGGTGAGGTGAGGTGTGAAGCAGTCAGGGTCGGTGCTACTGGTGGTAGTGCTGGTAGGGAGACGTAGAGTAGAGTGTGGCAGGGAGGGGTGAGGTGACCCCCCCCCCCCCCCGAGTGTTCAGGCTAAGGGTGAGTTCATTAGGCGGCGAGTGCTGCTCCCCCCTCCCCAGGGTGATGTTCCGAGCAGGTCTGCATGATTGAGATAGGGCGAAGGGGCAGCCGGCACCGGTGCAGCACGGCTGATTGGGTCAAGCCGTGGAGCAGCTCCAACCCTCCAGGGGCCAGCCCGGAGAGGACCAGTGGGGGGCTCCGGTGGGCCAGATTGGAGAAATGAGTCTTATTACATTTGAGTTGGACGTCCTTCACAAGGCGCAGTGAGACTGGGCTCGGCCTCGCAGTGTCCACTAGGAGGTGAGAGGACAGGCAGGTCAGGCGGTGGGATGCGGTTAATCTGATTAGGGGGGTTTTTGAAGGGGTTTGGTCAATGCTAATGGACTTAGCTACCGCTGTGTCCAGCCTCAATCAGCCAGAGCTGATCCACTGTCCAGTCCCGTGGAGAATGCTAGCCTGTTGCACAACGGGTGAGGACCATGTGTTAAGGTGGAAGCGGGACAAAAATGGCACCTGGGCCAAGAGGTGAAGTGTTGGATGGATGATTTCATGTGTTGTAGGGCAAGAAGATGAACGACTGTCCTTCCCAGAAGGGGACGAATCATGTGTTGGTGGTAGTGGTGGTGATGGTGTTTGCATCATGTGTGTGTGTGTGTGTGTATGTGGTGGGGGGTTGCTCAGGCAGGGAGGGCGGGTGGAGGAAGGTGGAGGCGGCAGTGTGGTGCGGGGGTTTTCGCAGGCGGAGGTCCAGGCCGTGGCGGCGGAAAGCAGAACTAAGGGGCAGTGGTGAGCTCTGTCACCAGTGGCTAATTGCTCCTTGGAGAGCGGGAATGTCGACATCATCAAAAGGGCCTGGGCTCTTAAAAGGAGCGGAGGAGGGAGAGAGATAGAGGGAGAGAAAGAAAGAGGGAAAGAAAGAAAGAGGGGAGGAGGTGGGGGCTGAGGTGGCCAGGGAGGCTGAGCAGGACTGGGGTGAACGAATGATTACATTAGCCTATAATAACATATTTATATCGGCACAGAAACGACTGGAGATGTCTCAATATAAAGCATGCTTGGCCTCCTCTCCTTCTCTCTCTTATCTCTCTCTCTCTCTCATTCTCTCGCTCTGTCTCCCCCTCTCTGTCTCCATCTCTAATGCACTCTCATCTCTCTGTTCTTTTTGTTCTTTTCTTTGCAGCCCCGTTCTTGCGCCCTTGAAGTTGTTTTGAGGGGTGAAAAAAGAAAAGAATAAAAAAAAAGAGAAAGAAAAAAACAGAGGCTCCCCTGCTCCCAGTCATCCTTAAGGCCTCTCTCTCTCTTCTCCTAAGGAATGCGAGATTAAACCGAGACGTAGCCATGGCCGCCTGAGGTTGAAACGGAGCTTTAAAGCGCTGTTTAGGGGGAGCTGGTGGTCTGGTGATGAGGACCCAGCTGTAATGAGGCTCGGCGGTTTGTTTAAGAACGGGCGGAAACACCTGCCTGTATTTTTATTCCCCCCAGCGACCGTGACTCAATTATTTCAGTTGGCTTGATTTAGTGAAAAGATTTGGTCACTCGCAAATCAAATGAGTGGACAATTATTGTATTTGCTTGTGTTGGTACAAATTATTATTTTTTTGTGTGGTTGCCCATTTCTAGGAAATAAATTGACAGATGTTGTGTCTCTCGCTAATGTGCAAAACCCTACTCATTTCTAAACATTATTCAAACTTAAACCAATAAGTGACATTTTGTGAACAATAGTCTAATATGATTTGGCTAATTAAGATATTCCAGCTGACATGGCCCATTTGTTTGTGGACGTTTTGAAAGGAGAATTAGTGTGGAATCTCAGTGTTGAGCACTGGGAGCAGTGCTGCCGTGCCGCAGTGATGCGGTAGGGAGTGGGAGGGGCTTATGTTTAATGCCGAGTGCTCCCCAGGGGGAGACCAGGCTCTGCTGGCCCCTACTGACCCTCTCCTGTCTGGGAGCTGCCATTCCCCCCCCCCCCCCACCACCACCACACACACCCCAGTGACCTCTGAACCCCCCACCCCCACCCCAGGTCTCATCCTCCAGCCTCCTTTACCACCACCACCACCACCACCAGCATCCCACAATCCCCCTCCCCCCTGCACCGCAGTCGGTCATCATGCTGCTGCGTGTCACACATGTCAAAAGCTCGGAGCTCTCTCTGTCAAGGTTTTGACACGAAGGCCACGACTTCCCTCCCTCACTGTCACCGTGGAAACCTCGAGCAGCGGGCACGACCATCAGGCGGAGTTGTGGTGCATAATGATGGAGTTTAGGATGGAGGAGGGTGGAGGCACGTGGAGGTCACAGGTTGCTGCCTCCCTAGATTGGGTCATTTTACGGCATCAATTGAGTAAACAAAAAAGCAATTTCATTGTTTTGTGTTTTCAAACTTTATACTCTAGTATTAATGTGGTATCCATGAATACACGAACAAGATTGAAAGCTCAAAATAATATTTCTCTCAAGAAAGTGACATTTGATTCCAAACGGAAATATGACTTTGAAAGTCGATGAAAGGAAGATTAGAGTCTAATTTGATTTTGATTATACATAATTCACATCTTAAGTCATGTCAGATGTGATCAGTTACCAGAGCAGTGCACTTGTCTTTACCCCGAATGTGCCTTTCGGCTTGTAACACTGCATTAAAAAAAGACCTAAAAGAGTATTTCTCCAGCTTTGGCGATACATTTATCATCCTTCATTCCATATTATGGCTTAAGGTGCTGTCAGTGATACCTCTGAGCGAACCTGAGACAGCTGTGCGGAAGCTAAAACACTTTATGTGTGTATGTGTGATTACCCACTGCTTAACCTTGGATTTGGACTGTCCGGATAAATGATTGATTGTGGAGAAATGGCAGTGTGCTCGAGGAGGCTAATAAGAGCTGCCCTGTGCTGCCCAGCACGCTTAAATGCCTCGTACGCGCTAACACATCCTCCCCTGCCTCGGCACATGCCCCCCCGCTGGCTTGGCCTCTATGGGGGCAACACTTAGTGGTCTTTAAGTGGGTGTTAGTGGTGTGTGTGTGTGTGTGTGTTTAACTGTCTATGCATGTGTGTACGTTTGTAGACTGGTGTCTATCCATGTGTGTGTGTGTGTAGACTGTATTGGTGTGTGTATGTGTGTGGCCTTTTGAAGGTCTTCATGCAGGCAAGTGTGTGTGTGTGTGTGTGTGTGCAAAAAGCACATCCCCTCTCTTTCTGCTCAATCACCCCCAGCACAAAAGAGACCCCCTCTAAGCTGCACCCCCCCCCCCCCCTCCCCCACACCCACTCCTCAGTCTCTCTGTCTGAAACAAGAGCGACGAGGAGCGCTTCTAAAAGAACGAGGGATTTGTCTCGTTTGTTTGCTCTCATTTCCCCCGCTAAGCCGTGCCTCTCGTCTGGGCTCTCAGGCATGACTAAGTGCTCTGACCCCCCCCCCCCCATTCAACCGCTCCATCCTCAAAATGGAGAGATGACCCCCTTCTCTTCATTTTCCGGTGTTTTCTGAAGAGGGCTTCAGTGCTCAAGCGTGGCCGCTGTTGTGGCTAACTGGGCTGAGGGGGTAGGCAGAACAAATTAAGAGACGACACAAGTGGTCTGGAAGGTCCCGCCAGCTGACCGATCCTGAGCCTGAGTCACAATCTCCTTCCTTGTACACCATTTTGGCTCACTGACAGCAGTTTCCTCTTCCGCTGATGAAATCTCTGCGTCTAGCTCGGTGTCTTCTCCGTGTGGAGCTTGTTAGTGTGCATTAAGGAGGAGTGTGAGAGAGATTTTTGAAGTCTCTCGTTCCCTCATGAATCATCCTCACTGTGTGCGACGTGGAAAAGGATCCATATCGACCCCAACACTAACATTCAACGAATGCCCCCTTGACAGTGTTTGCTGTGCAGACAGCAACAGTGGTGGCTGTTAAAAGCCTGGATCAATGCATTGTCTTTCCATTGATCAGACAAACGCACGCACACAGGCTTCAAAGAGCTTCCGTACACAGGAGTCAACAGCGAGGACGTCCATTCGGCAAACCGCCGGTAGCCAGCGACACGAGTGACATTCAGTTGACAAGGCTTTAATTGCGGGGATGGATCAACTCTTCCGCCTCTCCCACCACCGCTAACCCCCCCCCCCCCTCGTCCAGTCTAGTCCAGTTGTCCACTGTGCTCAACAGAGGGCAGACAGAGTCAAGTCGTTCCATTAATCAGGCTGCTTATTCACTCGGCGATCATGACCTGAGCTATGGACTGACCCCGGCGTCTTATTCAAGCATTGATTAGGAGCTTGCTTCCCTTCCGCGGCATCTATGACTAATACGCTTGCGCCGTGCCTCGTTCCTTTAAGTCGGCGATCAATATGGAAGACCGCTGCTTCCCCAGCGGTGGGAGAGAGAGCGTGGGGCGTTGCGGAGCCTGAGTCACCCTGTAAGCACTCTATATTAAGATCTAATAAAGCCTGGCGCTCTCTGTTTCTCTTGCCGGATAATTATGGAGGACAAATGGAAACTGGGAAGGAGTCCCACATTTACTATACGACCCGTTTCTTTTTTCCCCGGTTTTCTTTGCCGCATTTAATTTCTCCGGGAACTGCATTATGTGAACAGATGCCTAATGTGTGTGTGTGTGTGTTTCTGTGTGTGTGACTGTGTGTTTGTGTTTGTGTGTGTACGGGAGAAAGAGCAGTCATCAACAGGCTCGATGTTCTTAACACATTTCTCTTAAAGCGGCTCAATTTCGCCGGGCGAATTGGGAGAGGCTGTAAGCTCATAGCTCAGCATGGCCTCCGCCACACAGCTCCCTAATCAGCCAATAAGGCCGGCCTGTGTGTGCTGATATGTAATCCCAGCTTTGGAGGATGGGGATACTGCGCCGCCGGCCTGTCCATGTCTGTCCACTCCATCCCCAGTATTTTTAGCTTGGGGTGGGGGTCTGTGTTGTGTGTGTGTGTGTGTGTGTGTGTGTGTGAGAGAGAGAGAGCAGGGTGAGGGCCGAATGGCAGAGGAGCCTTTAATTTGTCCCGTAAGGCGCGTGACATTTGGATCAGCACATCGGATTTGGTCGCAAGTCCAGGAGGTGCTGTGGGAAGGTCCCTCGTAATTACAGCAATATTTCCAGCCGGTGGTTTAATAAGGTGCCTTGGTTGTGTGTGTGTGTATGTGTGTGTGTAAGTGTGTGTGTGTGTGTGCGTGTGTGCGTGTGTGCGTGTGTGCGTGTGTGTGTGTGTGTGTGAATGCCTGCTGGGAAGGAGATATATTCAAGTCATGGACTGTGTATGTGTCCTTATATGTTTGTGTGTACTGTATGGCAGGGAGAAGGGAAGAAATTGGATGTCTTGCAGTGTTAGTTAGAGAGTGTGTGTGTGTGTGTGTGTATGTGTGTGTGTGTGTGTGTGTGTGTGTGTGGTATGCATGTGTGTGTGAGTTTATTATATGCCGCCGTGCCTTTGAAATCTTTTGAGGTTAGGAAATGTCTTTCATGTCAGACGTTAACAGACTGATAAGCCTCTAAAAGGCCTTCCATCCACCGGTGCATCGCTGCCTCTCTCCTCTCCTCTCCTCCTCCTCCTCCTCCTCTCCTCTCCTCCTCCTCCTCCTCCTCTCCTCTCCTCTCCTCTCCTCCTCTCTTCTCTTCCCTTCCCTTCACGCTTTAGTAAGTCAGACCAGAAGTGAGAGGGGAAGATATCAACAGACAGAGAGTGCTAGTCCAGGGGCCTAGTGGAAAATAACCGCCGGCTTCAGATCCATCCTGCCGGAACCTGACAACAGAGCAACCATCTGAGAAGGTGTGTGTGTGTGTGTGCACGCACGCACGTGTGTAAGATGTGTGCAGTTGTGTGTACGTATGTGTGTGTGTGTGTGTGTGTGTATTATTAGAGTGGGAGAGAGAAAGAGCCTACAAGTGAGTGACAGAGTGAAAAAATTGGGGGGGGGTGGGGGGCTGCTCACTGTTGCGCTACAAGTCCGCTTCATTCTCCCTCTCGCTCATGCTCACAGTGTAGAGTTTCATTGCGGCCCAGGTAGACAGGCACGTGCGGAGAAAGCAGTAATCCTCCGATGCGTTGTTCCGTTTAAAGAGCTATTTGTCACCCTGTGCGACAGGCTGATGCCCAGCCCCGGTCAGCTGTTTGATTGTGCCATGACAGCAGAACGGCGAACGTCACCAATGTCTATCTCGTGAAGACGGACAGGTGTGTCTCTTTCTTCACCCGCTGAACGAAAACAACACTGTCTCTTACTATGAAGATCTGAAGACTCTGTGTAATTGCACACGTTTGAGGATGACGTGGAGAAGAAACACAACAGCATTTCTACACTGTTCAACTCCCACTTACTCCCATAGCTGCCTGTGCCCTGAATATACTGTAAAACCACGACATGCGCGTTTTGGAGAGTTTCAATTGCACGGGAGGGAGGGGGAGGGAGTAGCGAGCTTGTTCTTTGTTGTTTTTTTTTGACGTTACCCAACATCACTTAGAGTGCCTTTAAGAGCAAACATATCTGAGAGTATGCTGGTTCAGATGGTTTGCTAGTTCATGAACATGGTGGATTTTGCTTAGTATTAATGTAATATATTTCAAGGACATATTGCGAAGAAAAGCTGCACAAAACATATCCCTGTAAAGGTATATGTGGTGGATAGTCCATTGCCCTTGGCCCGTTTTGTACATTCCATAGAAAAACCTTCTGTTGGCTTTATGTTGCGGCAGGAGACATCTAAACATGGCATGCTAAAAGCACTTAGTGGCTTGTAATGGTTTTGAGAAGGATGTCAGACCCTAACCTTGCCACTGACCTAGACCTGAGGTGGTTTTGTTAGTGTGTGTGTGGACTGTATGTGTATGCACTCATTAGTACTGTATGTGCGGAAGTATGTCTTGTACCCTACTTTCACTTTTCTTGGCTGATGCAGGGACACATGTCTCTCTCTCTCTGTCTCCCTGTCTCTCTCTCCCTCTGTCTCTCTCTCTGTCTCTCTCTGTCTCTCTCTCTCTCTCCCCCTCTCTGCCCCTTGGTGGTGTGTGTTGGCTCTGTGGTGAGAGACACAGGAGAGTGTACAGTACACAGGCGGTGGTGAGAAGTGAATGGGGGTGCGGGGTGTGTTTGCGTGAGAAGAGCAGAGGAGATGCTCCTTTTAATGCTTTTTCTTGTCCATCAAGCGTCCTTCTCCTTGTCCTTCCTGTCTCTTTGGACTCTTAACGGTCTTTCTCTGTGACATGCACATGAACACAGCACACACACACAAACACACATGCACACACACACAGACACAGACACACACACACACACACACTTTCCTTCTAAAATGCCAGCCGTCATACAATGCGAACAGCCATTATCTGTGATTATTTACCTTTCATAAAATGGTTTACCTTTCAACAGAGAAAACCTGTCAAAAATGCTCTTTTTTCCTGATCAATCATTCTTTTCATTGCCAAACAAACCATTGTCTGGGAAATTGCTCGACTGTATTGTATATAACGTGTTGTCAAGATACTCGTGACTGCCACACAAAACTAGTTTGCTTGCGGTCTGTCATTAAACCCTGTCAGAAAGATAGGCTTGGCAATACATGACGTCTTGCACGGCTGGATTCAGACAATTCACATTTTTAATGAAACCATTAGTCTTTTGTGATCTGGTGGGAGAATGTGCGCTGGTGTTGATTAGCAAACACCTTGTACGCATCTCACGTCCCAAATGCCCTTTTTCGTTTTTTCTTTCTCATCTCCATTTCATGTTTTTTTTTTCCTCTTCCATTTTCTTACTGTTCACGACTCCCAGTGGCAACTCAGTAATATCGCCGAGTCGCTCTCCATTCTGCACTTACCCCAGACCTAAAGTTATCTGAGAACACAGAACTACAGTGCCCCCTCTTATTTAGGGATAGAGGAAGAAAGAGAGAGAGAGAGAGAGAGAGAGAGAGAGAGAGAGAGAAAGAAGTGGGTCAGACAGTGGGAAAGATTGGAAAGGGAGCATGTCGGAGACGAGAAAATTGAGACAGACAGAGAGATTTGACTGATAGCGCCGGCTGCTGCGATCAATGAGGCTCGCATGGCAATGCTGGGCACACATGGCTCTGGAACGTATTAATTAACCCATTTGCAAAATGTAAGGCAGAAAACAGATAACCCCCCCCCCCTTCTCCTATCATATCAGACTACAAATAGATGAATGGCTGTTTGATCAACATGGCGGACTGTTCTCAGATCAGAGTGAAGGCCCAGCTGCGGGCGTCTGCTGTTAAGGACGCGCTTATGAGCAGGACATTTAATTAGGTGCTTTTAAATTCCATCCTTTTTGTCCCTTGCTGAGGTGAAGAGCAAACAAACCAATTTGATGTTTCAAATTTGAAAATATAAACTCTTTTATGTTTACCAAGGTTGTGAGAATATTAACTAGCCTCATTAAGAGTAAGGCCAGATGTGATATACTTTATCTTTCTGGCCCAAGACCTGCAAGTGCTTACTGCCTGTGAGGTTAGAAAATGTATGTCAGTGTGAACCTGGCCTTCAGTCCAGATTGAAATTACTCATTGCCTTTACCTTTGGAGTAAAAGTGAAAATTCAATAACGTTTGGAACTCTCATTTGATGTAAGTCAAGGGAACGACCCAAATGGAATTTAATTAATTTCAGGCCTGATACTCAAAATATCAGACAAGCGAGAAAAATAGTGTTGTTTTTTTCAAAGCAGAGTCAAAAGGTGGTTCCTGTTGCTCCTGGCTACTGGGGTATCAGTTGTGTAGGAGTACAGAAAACAGTGTGGCATGAAACTGGTCTTCTATACCTACGTTAACACCATCATCATGTTATTGTGTTCTCGCGCGCATGTATATCGGATAGATGCCCGCAGGCCAGGAAACTCTCTTTATCCCAGAATTCCCAAGCCGTGACGGATGGCTTATTGCTCAAGGAAAATGAAGTTCGAGAGGAGAAGGGGTGGGGGGTAAGAAGAGAGAGTCCTGATATGTATTTTAATCTATATTATAATCCTTTCTGGAAATCGTTTCTTTTCATCAAGTGATGGGAGAAAGACGCTGAGCTTGCGTGCGGCGATTAGCTTCATTTACAGGCGCCGGATTGGTGTGCCAGAGCGTGTAATACGCCCGAAGACCTGAGGGAGCTGGTTTGCAGGGGAGAGAGGGGGGACGCGAAGACTCATCCTGCTCCTAAATTGGTGCTACGCTGGGTTCATTCCACACAGCGCTCCACTGGGAATGCATGCGTCTTGTGTTCCTATCTGTGCAATTCATATCTGGTGTACAGGGCATGGCGTGTGGCATGTGTGGCCTGTTAACCCGCCGTCGGGGTGGAGATGAATTTTCTGTGTGAACGCTGGTGTGAATTTGATCTGTCTGCTGGCTTTCCCCTCTTTTGTTCACATTGCCCTTGTTAAATTCAATCCCTGCCTCTCTTCACTTGCCTACTCTCTCTCCTTCTCTGCAGACTGCACCTCTTTCCCCACTGAATTCAATCCCCTCCTTCCCCCCCCCCCCTCTCTCTCTCTCTCTCACATGCTCTGTCTCTCCTGCTCACCCACTTTCCTTTTATTCACTTGCCCTGAAATTGCTCATTTTTGTCTTTCTCTTCCCAGCCATTCCATCCCTCCCTCCCCCCCCCCTCTCTCTCTCTCTCTCTCTGTCTCCATCTCTCTATCCTTCCACTTTAATATTTCTCCTGAATCTCTTCTCTGGCTCCGCGTGGCTCTCCGTGCTCCTCTCCAATTTGGTGCTGTCGGCCGGATGACGTGACGGGCCTTTGGTCCATCATGCCTGATTTCCTGCCGGTGCGTTCAGCCGAGCGGCGCCGAAGCCCGGGCAGGGCCGGCGGGGCCGTCTGGCCGTCAGTGTACCGCCCGGAGGACGGACGGCAGATGGGCTCCGAGTGGCTGGGAAGCCCCTTCAGCAGGAATCCCAGACTATCAAATTAAAAAATAAAAAACGTGTGCCAGGCCATCGCCACATATAAGAATGAATGGCTCCACGTGGCGTCGCCAAAACCTGTTCCCAGGTATTCCCTGAATAACATGCCCAAGGCCTAGTGTGGCTAAAAATGAGAAGAGAACGGGTGGAAAAAATCCTCTCAATCTCTTCTCAGTAGTCAGCCATGCTGTTTGTCAGTGTAGCACAAAAGTAATTATCCAGCAGAATGGCAGTGACCTTTGGGAATTGGTCACCATTCACTGGCATAGTGGGTGAGAAAGAAGCGAAAAAAGCTTCTCTGTCCAAGAAAAAGGCTGCTGTCAGACTCAAAGAAATCCAATATGGGGCTGAACTGGAGTGAGTACAAAATGGCAGAATTTCCATTGCCTGTGTGGCCAATAAGTCTCACTCCCTGGCCCTGGGTATCTGAACATGCATGGCTCGACTAATGACTGGCTTTGTTGTCATTTGCAACATAGAACTAAACCATGTCTTGTGTTGTGTCATGTTTTGAATTTATCTATCTATCTATCTATCTATATCTATATCTATATCTATATCTATCTATCTATCTATCTATCTATCTACAGTATGTGTTGTGGGTGTCCACAAAACCAGCGACTCTTGTGTCCTCAGTTACGGGCAACTTTGGCTCGACCTTCCATCTTCTCTGAAGAGCGCTGGTACATCCTCCCCCAGCAGGTGCCATGCCGAGGGATTGGTACAGCATCACCCTCCCCTTCCCCCTCTCCGCACCCCAACCCCCCCCCCCCCCCCCCCCTTCCGTCCTCATCCGGAGCTGGAATGGGGCACGCGCCCCCCGTTTGGGGAACATGTGGCTTTGTTTACACGGCGACGGCTGTTCCCTCTGCCACGCTTCAGCAGGCCGTCAGAGCCAATTACAGGCCCACAAATGAAGACGGAGGAGCACGGGCCACAGATTGGCTGACCGGAGTCCTGCTCCCGCGAAATGGTTGGTTAGGGGCACAAGTGTCGCCGCAGCGACTCATTAACTTGGCGCCTTAGCGTGCGCAAGGAGCTCCACTTCCTGTTTTGGGAAGGGGAAGGTTGAAAGGGCGCAGGACTGACGCAGAGAGAGAGAGAGAGAGAGAGAGAGAGAAGAGAGAGAGAGAGGGAGAAGAGAGAGAGAGAGAGAGAGAGAGATCTGTCCGAGGGCTGCTTAGAGAGGGGGAAACAAGAGTTAACGGATGGTCAAGGCAGCTGGGGAGCTTGAAATGCGATTACATGGTTGCTTGTGCATGTGGACAAAAAACATGCAATATGTCACCCCAAAATGGCAGATGAGCACTCCAGACCGTGCAGGCCAAGCTGGAAACAGTGAGCACCTTGCAACATAATGCACAGATGACATCATCTATCTATCGTTTCGATGAATAAGCAGCATTGTTTGCCTTCTTTGTCTCTTTCTTGCTCTCTCTCTCTCTCACACACTTTCCCTAGGTCAGTCTTTTACTAATGTCTCTGCGTACAATGGTTGACACCTCCCAGATTGTGTGCGTGTAACCTTTTTTCCGTGGCAAAAAAAAGCCCTTTGTCTTCACTAATTATTTTTGGCCGGCGTTTTTTGAAGCGATAACGCTGGCACTTGACTGGCCGCTGAATGCGCGCCATTGATTACGGTGCTCGGGCGGGTGACCTTTCGCAGCTCGCCGCGTCGCGCACCTCTCACGGCCGTGACAGGTACACCGCAGCGATCGATGGCCGGCGGCAGCGGCGCGCGAGCAAGGACGCAAAGTGATGTGTCAGGAACGGAAAAGTACACGCATGGCCGCGTGCGTACATGCACACACACACACACATACACACACACACACACACACGCACTCACACACACACACACACACATAGAGGCACATACTTGTGCACATACACACGCCTGTCACTCACACTCCTCTCTTACAAACACACACACACACACACACACACACACACACATACTGAACTCACACTCACACTCAGACTCAGACTCACACATACACACATACATCAACTGCTCTTTGTGACTCACATAGAGATAAATTTACACACACACACACACACACACACACACATACACACATACACATAAACTCCTTTGTTGCTTACATATACGTAGATACATTTACATGAAGAAATCCTTAATCATCACGGCACACTAACAACACTTTCCCATGGCTCCATAAACCATGTGTTACAACAGAAGTGCGAATAAAACTCCTTGCTCAAGAGCTCCATTTATATGAGCAACAGTGTGCCCTTTCTTCTGACAGGCTCTGGCTCAAATAAATCATTTGCCTGATGATGTCTAATTCCAAGTCGGATACTCTGTCTAATGTAATAATTATATGTTTTGGGGTGAATCTAGTAATTACTATTTGACATTTACCAGTACCGGTAGTTGCAATGAATATTTCAATAAGCGGATTGCTCCGCACCTGATTTGAAATGAAAAACCTAACTCTTGAATTTGATAGCTGCAAAGGAAATGCTAAGTAGTCGCCTACCTGTTGGAGCGGGTTATTACACAGAGTAAATATTTGACTCCTGGGAGGAGAGTTAGAGCCAATATGGCTTCTCTTCTCCTGCTCCTCCTTCATTCTCTGTAGAGGACCGGAGCGACTGGCTCATTACAGCCTGCACAGCCCCATGCTGAGACTCTCAGGCCCCAGTTATTACATCTAACCGTCACCATGAATCTGGGTTCCCACCATTTTAGCAGTATTTCACCTCAGAGAGAGAGAGAGAGAGAGAGAGAGATAGAGAGAGAGAGAGCAGTGGAGTCTGGGAACTGTGCAGAGTAATTCCACCACGTCTTAAGGTTAATGAGACTCACTGCACTGGCCTCATAATTGCGAAGTGTTCACTTGTAATTCATTGCATTTGGCTGTGGGTGCGTGTTTGTGTGTGTATGAGATGTGTGTGTGTGTGTGTGTGTGTGTGTGTGTGTGTGTGTGTGTGTGTGTGTGCACTTTGTCGGACTACAGTTGCCTCTCTGCACCATTAAGTCTGCTGCTTGTTCGTTCTTCCTCCCTCTCCCTCCCTCGCTTACTCTAAATCTCCCAGCTGATTTCTCAAGACCTCCCTCCATCCCTCCCTCCCTCACTCCGAACCCACCCCTCCTCCCTCCCTCTCCCGCTCCCAAACTACATCCCGGCCCGACTCGCACAAACATTAAATTAAGCAGTTGACATTTTGTGCACACTGCATCTCGGCGTGTCACCTTGAGCTCCGGCTGCCAACATCTAAGAGGAGGGACGGGGGAGCGGCGCATCGGGCGCCCAGGTCTGGGGCTGACATTTCTGGGTCAGGCTGGGGGGGGGGGGGGGGGGGGGAGGCAAGGCAAGGCAAGGCAAGGCACAGTGAGGGAAGGGAAGGGAAGGGGAAGGGGAAGGCAAGCACCTAGCAATTAAAAAGCCAATCGAAGTGGAGCGCGTGCAGGGGCGACGAGGAGGCATGCTAGTCTCGGGGCTGTGGAGGCCATTAGCGTTAATTAGCCCTGTGCTAACTCCGGCGGTGACATTTTACTGGATGCAATGCTACTGGCGGAGGGGCACAGCAGAGTGAATGTGTGTGTGTGTGTGTGTGTGTGTGTGTGTGTGTGTGTGTGTGTGTGTGTGTGTGTGTGTGTGTGTGTGTGTGTG
>NW_027468640.1:31340516-31348016 GCF_046254945.1 Alosa pseudoharengus
CAAAAGCCAAAGAAGAAGGCCAAAGGACAAGCCAATAGTGCACACACACACATACACACACAGACACACACACACACACACACACACACACACCACCACCACACACACACCACACACACACACACACACACACACACACACACACACACACACACCACACACTTTTGTCTGTCTCACACACCAAACAAACACAGAAACTCCCCCACACAACACAAGTTCAAGGCCAGCTGCAGCTTATCTTATGGTGCGTTTGTGTGTTTATTTTGGTATTTACTGAAGTAGCTTTTAAAACTGAATTCATATGGCATACAACCAGCATACAGATATAGACCAAATAACTGCACTAGAGCATCTATAATGTGCATGAACAGAGCAGTGGTAGTAGTTGTAGCATTAGTAGTACTAGTGGTAGCAGCAGTAGTAGTATGTTAGAGATGAGAGTAGTAGTAGTATGTTAGAGATGAGAATAGTAGTATGTTAGAGATGAAAGTAGTAGTATGTTAGAGATGAGAATAGTAGTAGTATGTTAGAGATGAGAGTAGTAGTAGTATGTTAGAGATGAGAGTAGTAGTATGTTAGAGATGAGAATAGTAGTAGTATGTTAGAGATGAGAGTAGTAGTAGTACAGTATGTTAGAGATGAGAGTAGTAGTATGTTAGAGATGAGATTAGTAGTATGTTAGAGATGAGATTAGTAGTATGTTAGAGATGAGAGTAGTAGTATGTTAGAGATGAGAATAGTAGTAGTATGTTAGAGATGAGAGTAGTAGTATGTTAGAGATGAGAGTAGTAGTAGTATGTTAGAGATGAGAGTAGTATGTTAGAGATGAGAATAGTAGTAGTATGTTAGAGATGAGAGTAATAGTAGTATGTTAGAGATGAGAGTAGTAGTAGTATGTTAGAGATGAGAGTAGCAGTAGTATGTTAGAGATGAGAGTGGTAGTAGTATGTTAGAGATAGTTTGTAGAGTGTTTGAATGGTGCATTATGGCACTCACAAGGTCATTTTGTATGGTGAGGCAGGAAGAGTGTGTATGGACAGAGAGCCTGGAGTGGGTCCGGGTGTCTGGGGTACGTGTGATTGTGTGTGTGTGTGTGGGGAGGGGAGTGCGGGCGTCCCTACAGCCAATCCTTCTCCAGCCCCTAAGAGGACACAGCACTGCAGTAATTGGCTGTCCAGATGGTGGGCTTTTAATGAGGTGCAGCCAGGCATTGTGACGTGTGTGTGTGTGTGTGTGAGTGTGTGTGTGTGTGTGTGTGTATGTGTGTGTGTGAAAATATGGCATATTCGTGTACTCTCTGTGTGTGTGTGTGTGTGTGTGTGTGTGTGTTTGTGTATGGTGTGTCTGTGCAAGTGTGTGTATGTGATGTGACAGTTTGAGTTATGTGTGCACAGTGTGTGTGTGTGTGTGTGTGTGTGTATGGTGTTTGGCTTTGCTTTGTATGTGTCTGAGTCTGTTGCATTTGTTTTTTCTGGAAAAAGTGTGCGCCGGTGCTTGGAACTGTTGTTTTGTTAACCTGTTTGGGCGTGTGTTTGTGTGTTTAGATGTGTCTCTAAATCAGTGTGCCTAATCAGCCGAACCGGATTAATTAGGAGCACCCCCTCCCTCACCGCCCCGGCCCTCTGTCAGCCTCCACACCCCACACACACCTACTCATCTCTCTCTCTCTCTCCCTCTCTCCTCTTTCTTTCTCTCTCTCTCTTCTCTCCTCTTTCTTTCTCCCTCTCTCTCTCCCTCTCATTGGCAATTCTCTCTGTGTATGTCGATTTATCTCTCATCTTTTCCTTTCCCCTTGTTGCTTTCTCTCTCTCACACACTATCCCTAACTCTCTTTCTCTTTTAAATATTTCTTCCTTATCTTCCTCCGTTCCCTGCTATGTTTATCTCTCTCTCTCCCTCACTCTCTCTCTCTCTCTCTCTCTCTCTCTCTCTCTCATATCTCTAACCCTATGCCCCACAGATCTCCATAACCACAGGTGGCTCCATAAACCAAAGCCACTGCATTATTTAGATCATCTCATACAGCACGCACAAGAACACGCCTTTCACCTCAAAACCTATGCATACCCCCACACATATGCACACGCGCGCACACACACACACACACACACACACACACACACACACACACACACACACACAGACGCATGCATACACGCACACACACACACACACACACACACAGACGCATGCACACACACACATGCACACACTCTCTCACACACCCTTTGCAATATTAATGCAACCATGGCAAACAAGTCGTGCAGTGGGCTAATAAATTGTGCGGTGATAAATGCGAGTGCCGGTCCCTGGGTGGTTTTGCTCTGTGCCGCCTACGCCACAATCTCTCTGCCCCCCCCCCCCCCCCAGCCCCCCTGGGCTGCCAGTGACCCTCCGTCATGTTCCTATGTGCCGTCAGGAAGCCAACATGCCCAAGACTGCACCAGAACTCCAGAGGACTAGCTGCAGTGTAGCAGCATAGCACGGGAGTTCACTGCGGCTGTATTTCGGAATAGCTGGCATTCCTCATTTGTACTGACTGGAACATCTGGGCCCTCAGAGACGTTTTTAGAGTCATGGTGCTGATTTTGGATCAGGGGGATGTCCTTTTTTCCCTCTCACGAGGCCCCTGTGGAGTGAGTTACTGGGCAGGGCAGAACTGTTCCCAGAACAGCTCTGTGGAATGAAAAGGGCAGGCTTTTGAGGCAGGCTTTTTAGTGCTTTTTAGTCAAATAAAGCATCAGCACCAGTGATTTCTTACCCCCTTAATGGGGTTAATATCTGTGTGTGCATGTGCGTGTGTATGTGTGTGTGTGTGTGTGTGTGTGTGTGTGTGTGTGTGTGTGTGTGTGTGTGTGTGTGTGTGTGTGTGTGTGTGTGTGTAGGTGTGTGTGTGTGTGTCTTCGGGGGCCACCTGGCCTCCTTCAGAGTGTGCTGGCTGGCTTTTTGTGTGTGTGTGTGTGCGGGCGCAGAGCTCATTACTGCCACAGTGGTGTTTTCGTAGCTAATGCGCCTCTATTATCAGGGCCCGGCTCGAGGTGAAGTCACTTCCTAGAGCCGCCGCTGACAGACCCGCCGAGCCCCAACTCCCCCGCTGTGCTCTCTCTCTGTCTCTCTCTCTCTCTCTCTCTCTCTCTCTCTCTCTTTCTCTCTCTCTCTCTCTCTCATTCTCTCTCTCTCTCTCTCTTCTCTCACCATCTCTCTCACACTCTCTCTTTCTCCTTCTCATATACTCTCTCTCCTCTCCCCCCCCCCTCCTCTCTCTCTCTCCCCCCCCCTCTCTCTCTCTCTCTCTGTCTCGGTGGCCTTGCCCCCACACTCTCGGGGCCTGCTCTTTATCTGGGAGGTGAAAAGACAAACTCAGACGTGGAGATGGGATGGGGAGATAGGGATGGGGCGCTATTATCAGGCTGCCGTTAATCTGTCTGACGTTTGAAGTTGGGGACAAATGCGCATGCATTTTCTAACTTGCCGACATCCGTGGCTTCTTTTAAAAAAGAAACAACGTGTGTAGGATTCCGCGCAAGCGGTTGTTTGAAATATTCATCTTTTTCAATATTTCTGTCAGAATAGGCGCATTAATGAATAGCGTTAATTGGAAATGGGTGATGGGGGTAGTGGGGGATGGGGGTGCTGGTAATTAAGGTAATTAAAATGTGATGATCACTTGATAAATATTCATAACTAGTGTGATCCAACTCTTAAAAAGTAATTACCATTCGTATTTATGTTGTCTTTTATATTCACAGACTCATTTAATTCAAGGTACTGAGTGGGAACAGAGAGTCATTTCACCCAGAACTAACTTGTGTTCCATCTGTAAGACAGAGCTTGTGTTTGAAGCAGCTTTGGTGTCGTTTGTTTGGTGCTCTGGGGGTATAAACTGAATCCAACTCTAACCAGACGCAGACCCACGCTTATGAGGTGCACGGAGAACATCCCTTTTGAGCTGAGACTAGAAGTGTTCTCTTGCTGAAGTTGGGGGGGGAAATAAAAGAGAAACATGCAAAGAAACACTTAGTAGAGCCGTCCGAGCGAGCTGAATATGAGAGGGCAATCTGAGAAGGCAGGAGGCCGTGAGGGAGGGAGATAAAGAGGGCCAACGCCAAGGGAGAGCTGCTGGAGAAGGAAAGAAAGAGAAGGAGGGGGGAAAAAACGCAGGAAGAAAGAATGCAATCCCATGGTGCCCGTTTGATCTGTAAGCGAGAGGCCGTCTTGGAATCCAGAACGATGAGGTCACCACCCCACGTTTACGTTTCGGCTTTTAAAAAACGGGAGAGCCATCCACATAACCCCCCCACCCTCAAGCCCCTAATCTTATATCAGCTGACACCCAAGGAATCTCTTCTTGTAGTCGTTTTCTTTTCTCTCCTAAGCTAAAACAGATCACCTTTCTCGACTCCCCTTTCATCCTTCCATACCTCTTTTAAAAGACTCCCTCAAGGTCAGGCGCTGGTGAGGGATGGCGATCGGAGAGAGCGCTGGGGATGATGGATGAGTGTGTGGGGTCGGAGCTGTGCGTTGATGGGCGGGGGTCATCATGGATGTCTTCATGAGCTACACCTCCTCTGTGGCTACGCGTGTCTGGTCTATGAGAGGGTGGATCAACTCAGGAGCGCTGGCTTTGACTATTTTCTTGGAGATGGTGGAGAAGTTTAGGACCAGGTTAAGGTCGCACCCGCACTGTGAGAACCCACACTGTGCTTCTGCAGAGGTGGCAGAGAAGGTTACTCTATACGTTTTCAGGAAGGATGGAGCGCACTAACTGTGGTGCAGAGGTTGAGATGCATGAATCGGCTTGTTTCTGTATGAAGATGGATAGAACTAGCTTAAAAAAAGGTGCAGTGATCTCTATTGCTCTTTGTTGAAAGCCAATGGTGTGGTAGGAAGTGAAAGAACTTGTTTCTTTGGGGTCATGTTTCTACAGTAGATAGACAAGCAGATATCAAGTATCTTAAACTGATAAACTAAGTCAGTCATCTAGAAAAGGACAAACACAAATGCTGTCTACAGTATGTGTTAGATCATACATAAATAGGAATGTAGATGACGCGTTGCCTTTAATAGAGAATATTTATCTGTCCAAACAATCATGACATAATGAAGAATATGTCTTAACGTGACTCAGATAAAGCTGCTGTAGATTTATTAGCCGTCTTGCTAATCACTGTGAGTATTGTAGATTTATTAGCCGTCTTGCTAATCACTGTGAGTATTGTAGATTTATTAGCCGTCTTGCTAATCACTGTGAGTATTGTGGTAATAGCCATGGTGACAGGGCAACTTACTTTTCTCTACTCTGCAATAGCTTTGACTTGGGTGTTTATGCAGTAATGAATAAATAAATACTCTGTTGCCACATGGGAATTTGTCTTGCACAAATTACTCCATAAAAACAGCCATTGCAACTATCCACTCGCAGAGCACATACCCGGGCACAGGGACATTCAGATGTCGGCCATCTATCAGGCTGGTTGGCAGCAGTTTGTCTGCTGAAGGTCGGAGTCTGCTTAGCAGCGGAATACTGCGCGGGACAAATGAGGTGGTGTGCGTTTTTGTCCTCACACTGGGCGCGCACTACCTCCGCCCGGAGGGGAAGAGTTCGTAGCCAGTGAACAGGCTCCTATGATGGATCAGCTGTGATCTTACAAGCCAGCTTCGCTGCACAGCTATCAGTCATCGTTGGAATGCTGCGCTAGTGTGCCCCAGTTAGCTGGCTGTCCGGCGTTAGAACAGTTTCGCTGTTGTTCGGGGGCTATCGGTGCAACTCCCCAACACCATCAAATACTTTTGAGTTTGAAGTGTTGTTTTATTTTCAGTAAGCCAGTATGAATTGTTTCCTTGAGAACTAAAAACACACTGATCTCTAATATTTATTATCTCACAAGTGTCAACCAGATGTATTTTTTTCCCCCAGAATGAATCATAATGCATGCGCCATTCGTGGAATTTGATATTTTCTTACACCAACAAAGTTGCTGGCATTATCTAAGCTCCTGTCAGACACAAATCCAAAATAGTACTTATTCCGACAGTGATGTCACACAGACAGTAAGTATAACACAGGCCATATTGTCTGGGCCTGGTGTTTACGTAATTCATGAGGGTGAGCGAGTTTGGTATATTTTGGAAGAAAAAATAAGAGGATAACAAATGGAGGAATCACGGCTAAAAAGTGAAGTTGCCTGAGAGGCCCTGGCGATGGCCACTTATCAGGGCATTTATCTTCTCGGAGCATTGCGGAGGAGGAGGGACGGCCTGGCTTTTCTCCAATCCTGCTTGGGAAAGCGGTGACACAACAGGTCCTCGGCATGACAGGCAAAATGGATTTTTTGGTTGTATTATTGTGCAAGGAAACAAATTCATGTCCCGACTAGGCTGGACATGTAATAAAAACGTATCTAGCTGAAATGACTTTCTTCAGCTCTAGGATTCCTTGCTGCAGAAGCTGTCGAACTGTTGAACACAAGGAGGTTAATGATCAACTCAAGACGAATCAGCAACCCCAAATGATGCCAGGAAAACGATGAGAACACGCTGACGAAATTATGGCTGACGAGCCATTTGGGTGTTCCTTAGATAAATGATGTCACTTGCAAACCATGACTGCAAGTTGGAGAGCTCTAGATGTCTGGCTTAAGATGGAGCTGCACCCTGTTGTTAATGAGCCATTAGTTAGCCCTTAAGCAACACGCATGGGGAGTGGCATTGAGAAACACTGTTTGAAAGAAATCATGAAAAGAAACATTAGTAATATTCATCGGGCATTGCATCGCATTTTATACTCTGTTGGTTTTTGGTTGATGGAGTGTTGCTGTGGTGTTACCAAGAGATGTATCATCAACTCATCACTGCGTTATCAGCACGGCTGTGTGCGCTTCCTCGAGGGATTGGCTCTCACCTGACTCGCCATCCTTAGAGGACTCCCGCGCCGATGATCTACAGCCGAATTAATCAGCCGTAATTGAAACGCCGCCATCACAGCACGGCTCAGCGGGAGGCCGCTTGGTAGAAAGCACCGAGGCCTCATCAACATCTCTTTTATTATCTTGTTGATCTGGGTGGCAGGAAAGCAACGCTGCAGCTGCGGAACTTACCACCGCATTAACAAAGCATCTGTGTCCGACCAACCCTCCGTCCAACCCGGACTCGGCCGACAGAAACTAGTTTGTGGCAGTCGTTGAACTCTCGAACTCCTTAAGGTTCAAACACTTGGACTTCTGGGCTTTTCTTTTGTTGTGTCGAATGTATTGTTTCTTTTCTCCTCTCCTTATTTTTTTCCACACCGCTTGTTTGTGGGGAGGCCGTTTCATCTGCGAGCTGGACAGTGTCCATTTTCTGCAGCGCTAACCCTCACAGTCAGGGTCAGCGGTACTTCAACCACGCGTCCCGCGCAGGACTGCAGGGGCTCTGCGAGCTGTTTACCAACGAGAGTGTCGGCACAAGTGCTTTTCACACCTCTTCCCCGGGTCCTACCTGATAAACACTGACCCAGTTTTT
>NW_027468640.1:31350516-31358016 GCF_046254945.1 Alosa pseudoharengus
TCTCGCGGCTGCACACTCAAACAGTCTCTCTCTCTCACACACACACACACACACACACACACACACACACACACACACACACACACACACTCACACACATACACACACACACACATACACACACACATGCTTGCCGATGCCAAACAAGCTGTCAGGGAGTGCTCCGGTGTGGGGAGCAGACACGTATGAAGGCCCCTCAGTAGCTCCAGCAGTTCGCACAACCGCTACTGCCCGCTGCCCGCTCCGCCTCTCACCACTGCTGGACGGGACTGGTCGGGGGCTGCGGTCCAGAGGCCGGCGGCCGGCAGCCGATCCCTGCTGAGGCATTTAAAAGCAGGGAATTGCCTCCTGGCGCTGCCTCCCCGGCCCTTACAGCGCGGCCGATCGATAGCGGCCCGGCCTGTCAACAAGACGGATGTGGGCTTCAGGAAGTCCATTCTAATGAAGGCAGAGGAGGAAGGGGGGAGAGATGGACTGTGTGTGTGTGTGTGTGTGTGTGTGTGTGTGTGTGTGTGTGTGTGTGTGTGTGTGTGTGTGTGTGTGTGTGTGATTGTGTGATTGTGTGATTGTGTGTGTGTGTGTGTGTGTGTGTGTGTGTGTGTGTGTGTGTGTGATTGTGTGTGTGGGGGGTATGTGTGTGTGTGTGTGTGTGGGGGGGGTATGTGTCTGTGTGTGTCTATGTCTGTGTCTCTCTCTCTCTCTGTGTGTGTGTGTGTGTTAGAGAGACAGAGAGAGGGAGAAAGAAGGAGGGAGAGTGAGAGAGAGAGATCTACGGTGAGATTTAATCCACTGGGATTGCACTGGGCTTTTTTTTGCAACGTGTTTCCATTAGCGCAGTGACTCAGAGCCTGCGTCTATGAAAACCACCGGCCATATCTGTTAGTTAAAAACACACACACTGGCCTCCTTACACCGGGCTATTTGTGTGACACTTGTGCCTTCTGCTACAGCTGTTCTTGCCTATCCCTTCCCCTGTCCCTCTCTGATAAGTATTCCCACCTTGTGTTCATCCCCCTTTCGCATCAATACCCACCAACTCCTGCATGGTAATTGGTGATTAGGAGCGGGGTCAAAGGTGAGCAAGGAGCTGCAATGGCCTCTGGGTAGAGCCGGGGCTTAGCCCTCTGTTTTCTTCGTCGGTGCAATTACACTGCTGATTAGACTGCTCACTCACATGTAAATGGCCATCGATTATGAACATGGAGCCTGAGGCTGGGACTTGGTTTGCAGTATGTGCAGTGCCTGTCTTATCTGGGTTGACTTAAAGTGCAGCTTTGGAGGTGTGTGTGTGTGTGTGAATGTTTGTGTGTGTGTGTGTATGTGTGTGTGTGGGGGGGGGGGGGGTATGTGCTCTGGACATTCCCCATCCCCTGTCGATGTGTGGACACGTTTAAAGGTACAGTCGGCGATTCTGGCGAGAAAGGTTGTTCATAGCAATTAAATAACACACTGTTTATGGTTTGGCCTGCACCATGTTTCCATTTACCAGGATTGTGTACAATTGCAGCTGTAGTTTTTGGTGAGGAAGCAGTGCCAGGGTAGTTGATCTTCAGCAGTAAAATATGAGTTAGAATCTGTGTGTGTGTCTGTGTGTGTGTGTGTGTGTGTGTGTGTGTGTGTGTGTGTGTGTGTGTGTGTGTGTGTGTGTGTGTGTGTGTGTGTGTGTGTGTGTAAATGCATGCAACCATGCTGTATCCCATAGTGGTTTGATGGCCCATGAGGTTCCAGTTGAGGTTTGGCAAAACGTCGGCACGAAAGCGTTCCGTTCACACCTTTGAAGTCGTCCTGGACTCAAGCACGATTTAAGACTACATCTTCTGGGGGGGTTCAAAGCATATCAAAGGCGCGAGCGCTTTCCACCACAAACCTTAAACGGCTGGCTCTAAACGGGCCTGAATGGGGGCTTAGGGGGACTCAGGGCCTGTGGGGTTTGGTGGTGGAGATATAAGATTAGTGTCGCAGCGACGGTAAGTAGAGGCGGCGGCCGAAGGCTGGTGGTTAGCCCACGACGGAGCGCAGGGAGGAGGGGAGAGGAGAGGAGGAGAGGGCCGGGGCCGCGAGACCTCATACCGGGTGGCAGATGTCTCCACCAGACTGTCTTCTCCGTTTCGCCGACACTCTCAAGCTACAGTCAGGCTCTCCTGCCCGGTAATTAAAACGAGACGATGACACTGTATGAGTTTTCTTTTTATTATTTTTTTTTGTTTTAAATGGCCTGTCAGCTCATAATTAAAAGTGAAATACACTGATTGTGTTCATGAAAAGAGGACGTGATAAAAAGGTTCAATGTAGTGAAACCCACAGGAATCCTACTATAACAGAATAAAATGCTGTAATAACGTATAGCCTGAATTGGATATACACTGTAGCATACAATTAAAGGATGAAGAGGTGTACTTCATGTCAGTTTAGTTCAAAGAAGAAAAATCAAAGAGACGATAGGGCCTTGGACAAACTTGATATTATCTTTGTTATGTTATGTTCTCTCTAAAGTCAAAATAAACTACTGAGAAACATAAAAGAGGACCTTGGGGAGGGGATTTGAGTGGATATATTATTATCCTTCATGTCCATGTCCAGACCCCAAACACCACATCACATTGCCTCTGTTGGAATTGGTGATGGAAAGTGTATTGTGTTGGCTTCTCACGCGGCTCCCCCCCACTCACTGAGCCAGCAACATTGGCCAAGCAAAGAGGAGATGACAAGCAAAGCCTTTATCCACAACATAATGACAGTAACGAGAGACACTTAGGATAGCATGGCATTTGAGACATTAGAAGCACCGGCAGCACAACATAAAGTGATAACTCTAAGATTAACCCAGAGTATTACTCATAATGAAACATTCAAAGAAGCTCTGCTTATCCAATTTCAATGGTTTAGTCTAGACCATTTATAGAACAATGACACTGTAACTGGGTTCAGGCTAAGAACAGATACGGCCATAGTTATGAGATAAGATAGGATAAAGTAAGACTTTATTTAATCCCACACTAGGGGAAATATGCCTGTTGCAACAGCCAAGGAAGACAGATCTTGCAATTAAAAATTGAAGTTGGATATGTTTCAGTCACAGTTTTGAAATCACAGATAATCACTTCTGTACTGAATGTAAGCCAACCTAAGTAGGTTAGCCTGTTTCGTGAAATGAATCTGGAGACCCAGTGGACACCTAGTCAATCCCAGTCTGTACTGCCCCTAGTGGTGTGGAGTGGTCACTTGATTGTGCGTGACTTTAAAAGCAGTGTATTTGCCAAGGGTTTTGTTTTGGCGATGGTGTGTTGTTGTGATGCGAGTCAGATGCTCTGCTGTAGGACACTGAATGTTATGCTGTCACGTAGCATTTTGTAGCGAGCCGCTGATAGCTTTTCAAATAAAGCGTTTTGTTATGTCAGTGTTGTTAGGTTAATGTTGTTGTGTAGTCGGTTTTTGTTTGTCTCACCAGCGTACGTGTACTGTCGGCCATATCTCTGCCACCTCTGTGTGTTTTGTTCCCCCGCAGTTGACACAAGGGGCAACATAATTCTCCTCAGCAGTCCCCATCGCATTGCTATAAAGCACGCACTCAAGCGCTGTAGATCACTTCTATCTGAGAGCACACACACGCATCATGGCTCTCTGCTGTGAGGAAGATGCACACACACACACACACACACACACACACACACACACACACACACACACACACACACACACACACACACACACACACACACACACACACACACACACACACACACACACACACTCCCCCACTCATGCACACACACCCACAGCCTTCCTCCAAGAGGAAATACGTAGGCATTAAGACTAACTGAGAATCCTCCATGAACAAACAAGTGTCAACATCCCCGTGAGTTATAGCACATGCGATGCATCACGTACAGAAACCTGCCACATGTACCGTATACATCCCATCAATATGGAACAGCTGTAACTGTTTTTGTTTACCACGGTGATGGCTTAATGCTGTTTGTAGGGGGAGAAAAAAACAAAAAAACGCACGAAAATTGTCGTAATGCCTGAGGTCTTTACTTCACCTGTGCTCTGACAAGACTTTCAAGTGCATATTGATTTTGCTGCTAAACAGGCTGGGCCTGCTGTGTTCCTTTAAAACACAGAGTGAAGGTTGTTTGAGGAAAACAGCCACCTTTATGCCAGAGAAGAACAGTTCAATATACAGTACTGTAGGCCTATATATCCATTGATGTCTGTGTAAGATTGCATATTCCCACTGTGTGCATACACAAACTGTAGCTACTACTGCCTGCTCTATAATACTTTTTCACACCTCAATTATTACTAGATATTTCTGTGATCAAGACAAGTGCATTAGAAGTGTGTAGTTGTGTGTGTGCGTATCTGTGTGTGTGTGTCTGTGTGTGTGCCCTTGAATACCATGTGCCAGGACAGTGTGTATAGTCCTGCAGGAAGGTGTGGTCATTCCAGCAGACTCTCCCCTCTGTCCGACAGTGTGATGGCTCGCGCCTGAGCTTGTGCACAGTCACGTCTCTCAGTTCATTGCTTTTCATCAAGTCTTTGCATGATTAATGTTGATACTCTCCCAGAGAGAGAGAGAGAGAGAGAGAGAGAGAGAGAGAATACAGCAGAGTTCCCCAGAGAGACAGACAGATCAGATTCTGCATGTTAAAGAGCCACACTGGACACATCCAAACACATACTGTACACACACACACACACACACACACACACACACACACATACACACACACACACACAAGCAAGCACATTCATACACACACACACACACACACACACACACACACACACACACACACACACACACACACACACACACACACACACACACACACACAAACACACAGTGCTTATAATTACTAATGAGTGCTTTTTTGCTGCTAAATGAATGTTTAATCATTGCGTCCCAGTTTTGGATCTCATTCCTCACTTCAAACCAGAACTGCTCCGTGTGGAGTTTTCAGATGGCTTTTTAGACATTTCCTGTTTAGGCCATGTGTGTTGCTTTTCATGGCTTCACTCTTAGACGTGGACAGAGTAACAAGTGAGCATGGCTCTTGTTTTTCAGAGAAAAATGTCTCTCACCTAAAGCACTGTTGCTTCAGTGGTTGTTTGTGTGTTCCAGATGTGTGTTCTTTTTGTGGATTTGTGTGTGCACACGCGTGTGTTTGTAGCTACAGACTTGTGTTTAGTTGCTGTGTGTGTGTGTGTTGTCCGTGTGTTGTGTTATCCGTGCATACATGTGCATGTATCTAGATGCATGTAATTGATTGTGTGTATGTGTGTGTGTGTGCATGTGCGTGCGTGTGCGTGTATGCGTGTGTGCGCGTGCAGCCAACCTCTGCCTGGGCGCCTGCCAGTGTCTGTGGCAGATGTTGGATGAGTCATGTAATAGATGTTAGTGTTGGCTCCATTGTACTGCGATCTCTCCTCAACTCTCCATTTTCTCTCTTTCTTTCTCTTTCTCTCTCTCTCTCTCTCTTTCTCTTTCTCTCTCTCTCTCTCTCTCTCTCTCCCTGCCCTTTTCTATGTCTCTACCTCACTGCTTTCTCTTTGTCTCCTCTTCCTCACATACAAACTCACACAGGCACACACACATACACACACACACACACACACACACACACACACACACACACACACACACACACACACACACACACACACACACCCTTCCCTAATTCACTCCCCAGCTCTGCTCAGATGGCGTGAGCTGGAGTATTCCTGGCAGAGCAGGAGGAGTGTTTCATGAACCCACTTCTCCCTGAGACCCCCACCCCACCCCACCCCTCTCTCCCTCTCCTGCTCTCTAAACATGCTTTATTGGTTTGATTGCAAGACGAACAACGTGAAGGTCTTTATAAATCAGCAAAACAAAGCAACTCCTCTCATCCATCTCCCCCTTTCTCTCTCTCTCTCTCTCTTTCTTTCTCTCCCTATTTCTCTCCATCTCTCTCTCTCTCTCTTTCCTCTGTGTATCTTGTTCACTCGTTCTCGAGGGGTGTTTGTGTAGCCCTGTGGAGGTTAGTCTGGCGCGGGGGGACAGTGAGGTTTGATGTGTTGGGCCGGAGGGGTGTAACGGAAACCAATCAGGCTTCCCTGCAGGCCCCTACGCCACCAGAGGAGGTGGTGGGGAGGCAGGAGGGGTGGGAGAACCAATCAGAGCCCCGCCAGCAACTATTTACCCTGTCTGTCAATCAGACCCTGCCGCTTGCACTACCAGCAGGAAGCAGCCCCCCTCTCTACCCCCCCCCCCCAAACACTCCACCCCACCCGAAGAAAACAGCCCCCTCCGCTATGGGAAAACACAGCATGGAGAAACCCAGATTAATGCCTTCCGCCCTCCTCTCTCTCTCTCTCTCTCTCTTTCTCTTTCTCTCTTTCCCCCTCTCACATTCACTCACTCGCTCCCTATCCCTCCATCTGGCTGTTTTCTCCTCTCTTTTTCTGCATCTTTGAGGTTCTCTTTCGGAACCCTCCCCTCTGTTGCTGTGGAAACCCCTCGTGTAGTGCCGTATCTCTGCTGCCCCGGCACCTCCCTCCCTTCCCTCCAGCCTCCTCTGCCCTTCCTCTGTTCTCCTTCACTCCTCCTCTCCCTTCTTTCTCTTCCCTCTATCTTGCTTTCCACATCTCTCTCTGTTCCCCTCTCTCTCTCTTTCTCTCTCTCTCTCTCCCCCCAGTCTCGCCACCCTCTGCCTTCTCCCCAACTGAAGCACTATCAGCTCATCCCAGCCTTCTAACCCCCTCCCCCAGCCACTCACCACCACCCACACCTCCACCTATAGCTCCTCCTCCACCTCCTCTTCCTCCTCCACCTTGTCTCTCTCTCCTCTCTTCTTTATCGCTCTTTGTCTTTCGCTGCCCTCGCTTGTTCCTTGACGGGGACGAGGAACCCATCTGTCACCTGCCTTGTGATTCCTCAAGAGGCCTCCGGGGCGACGTTGACATGAGGAATGGCCGCTCGAGCGCCGCCTGTCCGCGTGTATGCTCTCCGTTTGGCGCCGAGGCGCTCCGCCTCCAGGCCTCGGGCCCTCGGCCGCCCGCCCCTCCTCCCCTCGAGTGGCGGCCGGCTGTAAATAAGTCCGAGGAACACACGATTGTGACGGCGAAATAGCAGCTTGAGAAATGTGAAAATGTATGCCGTCGAAAATCTTATATAAACACTTATGCATCGCAGCTGTTGGATGGAGGAGAGCTGGCTGGGGCGTGTGTGTGTGTTTTTTCTTCCTTGTGGTTACAGCGGTTTGCTGCTAGATTGACACACCCCTCTTAATGGAAGTCCTTTCGACACAGCCAGTATTCTCTGTGACACGGGTTAAATGGTGTGTGTGTGTGTGTGTGTGTGTGTCTATGTGTGTCTGTGTGTGTGTGTGTGTGTGTGTTTGTGTGTGTGTGTGTGCGTTTGTGTATGTGTGCATAAGTGGTGGTACACAATATCAATACAGTTGTGGCAATCTGTTGTGTGCCTGTGCATGCATGCTTGTGTCTGTGTGTGTG
>NW_027468640.1:31363016-31368977 GCF_046254945.1 Alosa pseudoharengus
CATGTGTCTGTGTGCAGAAGCATGTTTGTGTGTGTATATATATTTATATGTGGGTCTTTGTGTGTGTGTGTGTGTCAGTGTGGTGTGTGTGTGTCAGTGTGGTGTGTGTGTCAGTGTGGTGTGTGTGTGTCAGTGTGGTGTGTGTGTGTGTGTGTCAGTGTGGTGTGTGTGTGTGTGTGTGTCAGTGTGGTGTGTGTGTGTGTGTGTGTCAGTGTGTGTGTGTGTGTGTGTGTGTCAGTGTGGTGTGTGTGTGTGTGTGTGTCAGTGTGGTGTGTGTGTGTGTGTGTGTGTCAGTGTGTGTGTGTGTGTCAGTGTGGTGTGTGTGTGTGTATGTGTCAGTGTGTGTGTGTGTGTCAGTGTGGTGTGTGTGTGTGTGTGTGTGTCAGTGTGTGTGTGTGTGTCAGTGTGGTGTGTGTGTGTGTGTGTGTGTCAGTGTGTGTGTGTGTGTCAGTGTGGTGTGGCGTATCTGACTGCAGCTTTAATCCCATTAGTGTGTGTGAGTGCTCATGAGGGGTGTTGGTGAGGGCATAGGCAGGCCAGACCAGCAGGAGATTACACAGGCAGGGGATGTGTAGAGTGCTGTTTGACAGCCCTCCTTTCTTTATTTCCTCCTTTCTTTATTTCCTCCTTTCTTTATTTCCTCCTTTCTTTATTTCCTCCTTTCTTTATTTCCTTCTTTCTTTTTTTTCTTCCTTTTTTCTTTCTTTCTTCCATTATTTCTTTCTCTCTATTTTTCATTCTGCCTCTCTCTTTCTGCCTCTCTTTCTTTTTCTTTTTTCCATTTCATCTTTGTCTTACATTTGCCCCTCTGCTCATAAATGTCTTTGCATCTTCCTTCTGGATTTATGCCTCCATCTCCATCTCCATCCCCTTCTTGGTTGTATCCGTAGCCGTTGTAGGGCGTTTCAGATCATCTTAGCCAGGCGTTTTTGATGAGACATTATGAGACATGATGAGATGCGTGCGATGCTATGTGGTGTTTTATCACTGCCGAGTTGAAAGGAGAACAGCACTCTCCCGAGGCTTCAAGTGACGACAACAATATTGGTGAGCCTTCAGCTGAGTATTTTGTCAGGTTGAATGATGCAATCTGTGAGCTGCACAACGAATTTCAGTCTGCTTATGATTAGGTAAGAGCTAACGCATTTATCACAGCTGCTCCTTCCAAAATAAGAACAAATGTTCAGGGTAGTATGAACACTAGACGACAGAGGACGTGCTCAGAAAGCTTACTCGCGCCATAAAAAATCGACCTTAACTAGGTTTTCCGTGTAGCTCAGGGAAGGAAAAACTGATGACTTGGCAAAAAAGCGCCTCGACAGCTATCTCGCTTTCCAGAGATAGCATTCACTGTGTAATGGACTGTCCCACTGCTAGCAATGCAAGCAACATTTCAATGAGAGGGCTCCTCTGTACCCCTGCCACATGCACTTTGGTTATGGGAACCATGGCTAATGGGATCGCGTCCCTGGTCCTGCAGTTGATGGTGCCTGCGTATGCATTAGCGTTAGCATGTGAGAGGACATGTGATTGTGTCCAGGCACCCCTGCGCTATCTCAGAGGAGGATCAGGGCATGAGGACCTCCGTCTGGGAACAGCGCGTTGTCTAGACTGGTACTATATGCTCATCAAAGCAGTGCACCACTTGATCACATGCAGATGGATGTACAAGCATAAACAGGCCCAAGGTTGGCAGTGTATACATATATAAAATGTATGCAGTGTCATTAATCGAGCAGTTTAAGGCTAATCAGTAGACAATTCTTTGAGGAATTCTGTCTTAACTTGTGGATTCTGTTATACTTAGATAGTGCTATTGTACGTCGTGGTCTGGAATGTAATTGAATCTACTACTTGTTTATGTAACGAGTATGGCTCTTGACCTATAGCAGCCACTTATCTCTGCTTTGTATTATCTGTGAGTGAAGAAGACCTTTCACTGACATTATTTGGAATAAAATAATCACACAATTAAAAACGGACCATGTCCTTAAAGAAAACAAAGATCATCAAGGTGATGATCTTCTCTTAAATTATCTCTAACATGCGAGTAAATGTCAGAGTTGGCTGTCAGGTCACAGACTGCTGTTTGACGTCGGTGACAATGCCCAGAGCTCAGCATGGCCAGGGTGGAGCCTCACCAACACTCTCCCCTGATAAGTTCATGTTGTCACCTGAGGGAGGGGAGAGGGGGGGGGGGGGGGTGAGTTAGCGCCTCTGCAATCTCTACACGACGACTCCATGCTCTATCAACACCTCATCTGCGCCTTAACCACCAGCCCCCTCCTCTGTTTCCCAAGCCAACAGTTTCTCGACCACAGAAATATTTGTGGTATGTTTATGAAGCACATGTTTTCCCACTGAAACCAATTACTTTTTTGCTTTGGACTCGGAATAAGGCATCGGTGAGTTATAGTGGCGGAGTCGAGCCGGACCATCTTCCCACAGGTGTCGTCAGCGAAATAAAACACACTCAGGGCGTCTGACGAAGCTAAATCACCGGCGCGCCATCTTCTGAAACCAATCCCGCGGAACAAAACTAGGACTTAATTGTTCCACATTAGCTCGTAAACACAGGCATAAGGTGGTGTCACAGCGCCTGAGCACGCACTGGAGATGTCATAGACTGGGCTGATACCCTGCCAAGCGACCCCCAGGGAGTTACTCCATAATGCAGAGCAATCATCCTCCACCAAATTACCCCCGCTAAAGCAAAGGAAAATAAAACAGGGGAGCTATGCATCCTTTGGCACAGGGCCAAACACTGGCCCCCGGAGAACACCCATCATACCCTGGTATCCCCCCCCCCCCGGAGACTGCAGTCCAGTTCACCTCTCAGTGCTAACCCAAAGCGGAAAAAAAAAGTCTGTTTGCTGATAAGAGTCAGTGGTTTATCAACAGTTTATAAAGGCCGACGGTTGGATTAATCAAATCATCCGGAGTCTGCTTGGCCTCTGTAAACACAATCAGACGGCGGCCCACAGATGTAATGAGGTCGGATAGTGGGAGAATGGAGGCGCGTGATAAGAGCCCGAGCACGGAATAGAATCAAACCAATAATAAATAAATCCCATACCGAGAAAAAGAATTTGCCTGGAAATATTTAAAGGTCCTCTCTGTTCTCACATTCCCAGGCAGGCAGGAGTGAGGTGGCGATGACGACTAGGGGGTGAAACAGCGAGTCGCAAGATAAACTGTGAACATGAGAGCACATTTTTTATCTCCTCGGCTGTTAATTAGATAGTTAATTGACTGAAAATAGCAATAAGAACACTTATAAATAAATAACGGCGCCCATAGGTAGAGTATTCAGTCAAAGCTCCCTTCTGTTTTCAAGCCATGGTGTATGGTTAGAGGGTTGTGGAGAAGCTTCAAAAGGCTTGTGCAATTGAACAGTCCTAGATGCGGTATCACAGAACATGAAACAGCAACAATTGTGACGGAGAGGTAATGGCCTGCTCGGGTCTGCATAATGTCTTGCAAAGTCTCTGCAGTGGAGGAAACTTCTGGAAGTTCTTATTTAAGTCAGTAATTGGTTCCAGGCATTTAGTAACTCTGTGGTGGAAGGGAAGAAAGAGTGTGTTTGCAGAGCAGAGATAGAGAGGAGAGACTCTTGTGATAAATACTAATCTAAGTGCATTTCCAAGGCCTTCAAAATGGCCTTAATCTCAAGGGGTTAGCGAGAATCTGTCTGCATTTTCGGGGAAAAGGTCTCCTTTGGTTAAACACTGGTTGTTTCGGGATTTATTTTGCATAGTTGGAGTTAATGTCGGTATGCTTCTAACATTCTTCGTAGAGTGAATACAATTCTTTATACTTTTACAGGGAAAAGTCTGTTTTTTAAGTAAGCATGTTGCAGTGACAGAGTTAAGCATTTAGAAATACCTCCATGGATTTACCGTCCTGAAACACATGGAATTAGAGGGTAATAATAGCAGCTCATAATTTGTAACAGACCACAGCAGGTAATTCATCAGTTATGTGTGACTGCAGCCAGATCTCGCATTTTTTTACTCCCATACCAACTCCGAGTAACCCTTTCGAGGGCGCAACTTTTCCGAAGCGGACAGATTTCCGCTTCTGATTCCCGTGAACTCGTGCTCTCTAAAATATGCCCCCCTCAAGCCACGAGTAGACACCCCCTTGATGGAGATGTTATATTAGCTGGCTCGCGCCAATTAATACAACATCTGTCCACACAAAGACAGCTGCTCCAAACCCTAAGCTGTTTACTGCCAATGTAAACACTTAATAAGCCTGCAGCATGCGTCACCCTGGGACCCAGGGTCGGCCTATGAGCTCCATGTCGAGCGAGGTTTTGCGGCCGTGGATATCATCTCTCAGCTGAATTAGGTCAGAGATGACAGACTTTAGTTTAATCTATGTTAAAATGATATTTCCTGTGAAAAGGTCAATGAAAAACAGTGTATTTAGAGCATACTGTATTTTGCTTGAAATGGTTAGATGTGTTGCCATCATACCTGAGTAAATGGGCAAAGATTGCTGGAACCTTCTTTTGTATGGAAAGGTATTATCAGAGACGGTTGATATTGTAACGTCGGCGCAAAAAGACAGTGTTCGCGTTAAGGATCTTTGGTATTATATTTATTGCATTGCATTTATTGATGCTTATTAAAATAATATCACACTGCCTTCTATGGTAGTGTTTCTTTCATGTTTCATGCCCTGCACCTTTCTTACAATTTCCTCAGTGACAGTGATAACAGCACCCTTTTCACATTACTGTGGTTATTTGAAGAATCTAAATGGACCTAGAAGCAATTTTGTTCCCCCTACCACTGATGCTGTGGTCTTTCATTAGGCCATGTTATCCTCTAGAAATACACATGTGACAGATTCCACAAAAACTACCAGAACATATTTAAACCTTGGTTGTAGGACACAATTATTATTCTTAATATTTATGCATGCCTCACACAGAGGCCCATTCATGAACTTTAATGGTCTTCCTTGTATATGTTTGGAGGAACTAGTTCATGGGGCACTTTTATCAACACAAACCCTAGGAGGTATGTTATGTAGTGTATAAATGTAATAGCGCTTTACAGCCAGTGCAGTATTTATTCTTGAAGACGAATTTTGGTCATGTTACTGTTTTCCTGTTTTACACGGACCTCAGTATTGTAAACAGAGATACTGCGACGTACCTTTTCGCTTAGTACGACATTCGCTATGGAAGACAAACTCTCTTTTTTATGAACTTGTGATACCCTTTGTCGGTGAGCGATATTCACAGATCGTGCAAATCAGTGAGTCAGCAGGTCTCTGTGTCTTGCAGTGTGACACTGAATCTCCTCCCCACTGTTTCTGTAAGAAACCCTTCTCCTTGCTTTCCTCTCTCTATCCCTCCATCCCTCCCTCTCTCACCCCCTCATTAATGATGCCTTTGTTCCCCTCACTCTGGAGTGTGCCATAACACAGATTGCAGTGGGCAAACTGTGGGCTTTGAAACAAGCTCTCTACTGGGCTAATCTGCATCGGAGTTTACCCCCCACCGTCTCCCAGAGAGAAGGCAAAGTCTCGCTGTTTGTTATTGGGTCCCTTGGCAGCTTTAGCCCCCAAAGAGATTGCTGGAGTTGGTGTGGGTGTGTGTGTGTGTGTGTGTGTGTGTGTGTGTGTGTGTTCCTTAGGAGGCATGTGAGATCCTCTTGGCTGAGCTCACGGAGGAGATCCGTCGTTGCGAGGAGTCAAACGGGGGCACTGACGCGGGCGCTGCAGAATCCCCCGAGGGTGCTGCGGCTTTGGGCTTCACGCTGGTGATTGACGGGCGGACGCTGGACTGGGCTCTGCAGCCGGACCTGGAGAAGGCCTTCCTGGGGCTGACCCAACGCTGCCGCTCGGTCATCTGCTGCCGATCCACGCCGCTGCAGAAGAGCCAGGTGGTCAAGCTCATACGAGACACACTCCGGGTCATGACCCTTGCCATAGGTGAGCAAACAT
>NW_027468640.1:31369177-31391677 GCF_046254945.1 Alosa pseudoharengus
CTCTCCACTCCTCTGTTCTCACCTCTCCTTTCATCCCCCTTGCCTGCTCTCGCTCTCTTTCTATCTCTCCATCCCTCTCCCTCCATCTTTATCTCTATCTCTCTCTCGCTCTCTCTGTCTTCATCCCTCTCTCCCTCCCTCCCTCTCAATAATCAAGTGGTGCCTGTGCCTGTCTGTCTTTGAGTGTGTCTGTGTCCCTGTCTATGTGGCTATGTGTGTATCTGTGTGTGTGTGTGTGTGTGTGTGTGTGTGTGTGTGTGTGTGTGTGTGTGTGTGTGTGTGTGTGTGTGTGTGTGTGTCTGATGTGACCTGCCTCATTACAGGAAACACTGATGCGGGGAAGTGCTCAGCCTGAGCTTCACACAGCTCTGCAATTAGCTCAGGAAGACTGTCAGGGTGAAGACACACTCCTGCTGCTTCCATCCTCTCCTGTTGTGTGTGTGTGTGTGTGTGTGTGTGTGTGTGTGTGTGTGTGTGTGTGTGTGTGTGTGTGCGCGCCCACCTGTGTGTGTAACGGTGTGTGTACAGTCATTTTCATTTATGTGTAATGAGTACTGGTTTTATTAAGTTGGCTAGCTCCACCAGAGTCTGGTTCTGAGTTTGCTTTAGCTTGGTATGGCTTTATGTGTGTGTGTGTTTGTGCCTGTTTTAATGCTTTTTTAAGCATGTGTCTGTGTGCAGAAGCATGTTTGTGTGTGTATATATATTTATATGTGGGTCTTTGTGTGTGTGTGTGTGTCAGTGTGGTGTGTGTGTGTCAGTGTGGTGTGTGTGTCAGTGTGGTGTGTGTGTGTCAGTGTGGTGTGTGTGTGTGTGTGTCAGTGTGGTGTGTGTGTGTGTGTGTGTCAGTGTGGTGTGTGTGTGTGTGTGTGTCAGTGTGTGTGTGTGTGTGTGTGTGTCAGTGTGGTGTGTGTGTGTGTGTGTGTCAGTGTGGTGTGTGTGTGTGTGTGTGTGTCAGTGTGTGTGTGTGTGTCAGTGTGGTGTGTGTGTGTGTATGTGTCAGTGTGTGTGTGTGTGTCAGTGTGGTGTGTGTGTGTGTGTGTGTGTCAGTGTGTGTGTGTGTGTCAGTGTGGTGTGTGTGTGTGTGTGTGTGTCAGTGTGTGTGTGTGTGTCAGTGTGGTGTGGCGTATCTGACTGCAGCTTTAATCCCATTAGTGTGTGTGAGTGCTCATGAGGGGTGTTGGTGAGGGCATAGGCAGGCCAGACCAGCAGGAGATTACACAGGCAGGGGATGTGTAGAGTGCTGTTTGACAGCCCTCCTTTCTTTATTTCCTCCTTTCTTTATTTCCTCCTTTCTTTATTTCCTCCTTTCTTTATTTCCTCCTTTCTTTATTTCCTTCTTTCTTTTTTTTCTTCCTTTTTTCTTTCTTTCTTCCATTATTTCTTTCTCTCTATTTTTCATTCTGCCTCTCTCTTTCTGCCTCTCTTTCTTTTTCTTTTTTCCATTTCATCTTTGTCTTACATTTGCCCCTCTGCTCATAAATGTCTTTGCATCTTCCTTCTGGATTTATGCCTCCATCTCCATCTCCATCCCCTTCTTGGTTGTATCCGTAGCCGTTGTAGGGCGTTTCAGATCATCTTAGCCAGGCGTTTTTGATGAGACATTATGAGACATGATGAGATGCGTGCGATGCTATGTGGTGTTTTATCACTGCCGAGTTGAAAGGAGAACAGCACTCTCCCGAGGCTTCAAGTGACGACAACAATATTGGTGAGCCTTCAGCTGAGTATTTTGTCAGGTTGAATGATGCAATCTGTGAGCTGCACAACGAATTTCAGTCTGCTTATGATTAGGTAAGAGCTAACGCATTTATCACAGCTGCTCCTTCCAAAATAAGAACAAATGTTCAGGGTAGTATGAACACTAGACGACAGAGGACGTGCTCAGAAAGCTTACTCGCGCCATAAAAAATCGACCTTAACTAGGTTTTCCGTGTAGCTCAGGGAAGGAAAAACTGATGACTTGGCAAAAAAGCGCCTCGACAGCTATCTCGCTTTCCAGAGATAGCATTCACTGTGTAATGGACTGTCCCACTGCTAGCAATGCAAGCAACATTTCAATGAGAGGGCTCCTCTGTACCCCTGCCACATGCACTTTGGTTATGGGAACCATGGCTAATGGGATCGCGTCCCTGGTCCTGCAGTTGATGGTGCCTGCGTATGCATTAGCGTTAGCATGTGAGAGGACATGTGATTGTGTCCAGGCACCCCTGCGCTATCTCAGAGGAGGATCAGGGCATGAGGACCTCCGTCTGGGAACAGCGCGTTGTCTAGACTGGTACTATATGCTCATCAAAGCAGTGCACCACTTGATCACATGCAGATGGATGTACAAGCATAAACAGGCCCAAGGTTGGCAGTGTATACATATATAAAATGTATGCAGTGTCATTAATCGAGCAGTTTAAGGCTAATCAGTAGACAATTCTTTGAGGAATTCTGTCTTAACTTGTGGATTCTGTTATACTTAGATAGTGCTATTGTACGTCGTGGTCTGGAATGTAATTGAATCTACTACTTGTTTATGTAACGAGTATGGCTCTTGACCTATAGCAGCCACTTATCTCTGCTTTGTATTATCTGTGAGTGAAGAAGACCTTTCACTGACATTATTTGGAATAAAATAATCACACAATTAAAAACGGACCATGTCCTTAAAGAAAACAAAGATCATCAAGGTGATGATCTTCTCTTAAATTATCTCTAACATGCGAGTAAATGTCAGAGTTGGCTGTCAGGTCACAGACTGCTGTTTGACGTCGGTGACAATGCCCAGAGCTCAGCATGGCCAGGGTGGAGCCTCACCAACACTCTCCCCTGATAAGTTCATGTTGTCACCTGAGGGAGGGGAGAGGGGGGGGGGGGGGGTGAGTTAGCGCCTCTGCAATCTCTACACGACGACTCCATGCTCTATCAACACCTCATCTGCGCCTTAACCACCAGCCCCCTCCTCTGTTTCCCAAGCCAACAGTTTCTCGACCACAGAAATATTTGTGGTATGTTTATGAAGCACATGTTTTCCCACTGAAACCAATTACTTTTTTGCTTTGGACTCGGAATAAGGCATCGGTGAGTTATAGTGGCGGAGTCGAGCCGGACCATCTTCCCACAGGTGTCGTCAGCGAAATAAAACACACTCAGGGCGTCTGACGAAGCTAAATCACCGGCGCGCCATCTTCTGAAACCAATCCCGCGGAACAAAACTAGGACTTAATTGTTCCACATTAGCTCGTAAACACAGGCATAAGGTGGTGTCACAGCGCCTGAGCACGCACTGGAGATGTCATAGACTGGGCTGATACCCTGCCAAGCGACCCCCAGGGAGTTACTCCATAATGCAGAGCAATCATCCTCCACCAAATTACCCCCGCTAAAGCAAAGGAAAATAAAACAGGGGAGCTATGCATCCTTTGGCACAGGGCCAAACACTGGCCCCCGGAGAACACCCATCATACCCTGGTATCCCCCCCCCCCCGGAGACTGCAGTCCAGTTCACCTCTCAGTGCTAACCCAAAGCGGAAAAAAAAAGTCTGTTTGCTGATAAGAGTCAGTGGTTTATCAACAGTTTATAAAGGCCGACGGTTGGATTAATCAAATCATCCGGAGTCTGCTTGGCCTCTGTAAACACAATCAGACGGCGGCCCACAGATGTAATGAGGTCGGATAGTGGGAGAATGGAGGCGCGTGATAAGAGCCCGAGCACGGAATAGAATCAAACCAATAATAAATAAATCCCATACCGAGAAAAAGAATTTGCCTGGAAATATTTAAAGGTCCTCTCTGTTCTCACATTCCCAGGCAGGCAGGAGTGAGGTGGCGATGACGACTAGGGGGTGAAACAGCGAGTCGCAAGATAAACTGTGAACATGAGAGCACATTTTTTATCTCCTCGGCTGTTAATTAGATAGTTAATTGACTGAAAATAGCAATAAGAACACTTATAAATAAATAACGGCGCCCATAGGTAGAGTATTCAGTCAAAGCTCCCTTCTGTTTTCAAGCCATGGTGTATGGTTAGAGGGTTGTGGAGAAGCTTCAAAAGGCTTGTGCAATTGAACAGTCCTAGATGCGGTATCACAGAACATGAAACAGCAACAATTGTGACGGAGAGGTAATGGCCTGCTCGGGTCTGCATAATGTCTTGCAAAGTCTCTGCAGTGGAGGAAACTTCTGGAAGTTCTTATTTAAGTCAGTAATTGGTTCCAGGCATTTAGTAACTCTGTGGTGGAAGGGAAGAAAGAGTGTGTTTGCAGAGCAGAGATAGAGAGGAGAGACTCTTGTGATAAATACTAATCTAAGTGCATTTCCAAGGCCTTCAAAATGGCCTTAATCTCAAGGGGTTAGCGAGAATCTGTCTGCATTTTCGGGGAAAAGGTCTCCTTTGGTTAAACACTGGTTGTTTCGGGATTTATTTTGCATAGTTGGAGTTAATGTCGGTATGCTTCTAACATTCTTCGTAGAGTGAATACAATTCTTTATACTTTTACAGGGAAAAGTCTGTTTTTTAAGTAAGCATGTTGCAGTGACAGAGTTAAGCATTTAGAAATACCTCCATGGATTTACCGTCCTGAAACACATGGAATTAGAGGGTAATAATAGCAGCTCATAATTTGTAACAGACCACAGCAGGTAATTCATCAGTTATGTGTGACTGCAGCCAGATCTCGCATTTTTTTACTCCCATACCAACTCCGAGTAACCCTTTCGAGGGCGCAACTTTTCCGAAGCGGACAGATTTCCGCTTCTGATTCCCGTGAACTCGTGCTCTCTAAAATATGCCCCCCTCAAGCCACGAGTAGACACCCCCTTGATGGAGATGTTATATTAGCTGGCTCGCGCCAATTAATACAACATCTGTCCACACAAAGACAGCTGCTCCAAACCCTAAGCTGTTTACTGCCAATGTAAACACTTAATAAGCCTGCAGCATGCGTCACCCTGGGACCCAGGGTCGGCCTATGAGCTCCATGTCGAGCGAGGTTTTGCGGCCGTGGATATCATCTCTCAGCTGAATTAGGTCAGAGATGACAGACTTTAGTTTAATCTATGTTAAAATGATATTTCCTGTGAAAAGGTCAATGAAAAACAGTGTATTTAGAGCATACTGTATTTTGCTTGAAATGGTTAGATGTGTTGCCATCATACCTGAGTAAATGGGCAAAGATTGCTGGAACCTTCTTTTGTATGGAAAGGTATTATCAGAGACGGTTGATATTGTAACGTCGGCGCAAAAAGACAGTGTTCGCGTTAAGGATCTTTGGTATTATATTTATTGCATTGCATTTATTGATGCTTATTAAAATAATATCACACTGCCTTCTATGGTAGTGTTTCTTTCATGTTTCATGCCCTGCACCTTTCTTACAATTTCCTCAGTGACAGTGATAACAGCACCCTTTTCACATTACTGTGGTTATTTGAAGAATCTAAATGGACCTAGAAGCAATTTTGTTCCCCCTACCACTGATGCTGTGGTCTTTCATTAGGCCATGTTATCCTCTAGAAATACACATGTGACAGATTCCACAAAAACTACCAGAACATATTTAAACCTTGGTTGTAGGACACAATTATTATTCTTAATATTTATGCATGCCTCACACAGAGGCCCATTCATGAACTTTAATGGTCTTCCTTGTATATGTTTGGAGGAACTAGTTCATGGGGCACTTTTATCAACACAAACCCTAGGAGGTATGTTATGTAGTGTATAAATGTAATAGCGCTTTACAGCCAGTGCAGTATTTATTCTTGAAGACGAATTTTGGTCATGTTACTGTTTTCCTGTTTTACACGGACCTCAGTATTGTAAACAGAGATACTGCGACGTACCTTTTCGCTTAGTACGACATTCGCTATGGAAGACAAACTCTCTTTTTTATGAACTTGTGATACCCTTTGTCGGTGAGCGATATTCACAGATCGTGCAAATCAGTGAGTCAGCAGGTCTCTGTGTCTTGCAGTGTGACACTGAATCTCCTCCCCACTGTTTCTGTAAGAAACCCTTCTCCTTGCTTTCCTCTCTCTATCCCTCCATCCCTCCCTCTCTCACCCCCTCATTAATGATGCCTTTGTTCCCCTCACTCTGGAGTGTGCCATAACACAGATTGCAGTGGGCAAACTGTGGGCTTTGAAACAAGCTCTCTACTGGGCTAATCTGCATCGGAGTTTACCCCCCACCGTCTCCCAGAGAGAAGGCAAAGTCTCGCTGTTTGTTATTGGGTCCCTTGGCAGCTTTAGCCCCCAAAGAGATTGCTGGAGTTGGTGTGGGTGTGTGTGTGTGTGTGGGTGTGTGTGTTTGTGTGTGTGTGTGTGTGTGTGTTTGTGTGTGTGCTCTGTTTTGCACTTTTGTTTGTTTGTTTCGTTTTTTGAAGTAGGATGGAAGCGCAAGGAAAGTGTCTCAATTCAATTTATGATTAGGAAGAGAAGGAACCTCTTGTGTTGCTGAGAAAATAGAAAATAGGGATCTTGAGTAGGAAGCGTTGATTTTGATTTATTTTTTATTCAGTCTGAAAGTACTGCTTTGAAAATGGTGCTTTGAAATGACCCTGACTGCCCTCTCTGCGTGTGTCTCTGTTTTGCTTTGGTCACAGGCCGCCTCCCTCGCGCTGTGCAGCCTGGGCCATGTGTACACATCCATAGGGGACTACCCCAACGCTCTGGCCAGCCACAAACAGTGTGTCCTGCTCGCCAAGCAATCAAAGGACCAGCTGTCCGAGGCCCGTGAGCTGGGCAACATGGGCGCCGTCTACATCGCCATGGGCGACTTCGAGAACGCCGTGCAGTGCCACGAGCAGCACCTGGGCATCGCCAAGACGCTGGAGAACAAGCGCGAGGAGTCGCGCGCCTACAGCAACCTGGGCAGCGCCTACCACTACCACCGCAACTTCGACAAGGCCATGTCCTACCACACGCACGTGCTGGAGCTGGCCAAGGAGCTGGAGGAGAAGGCCATCGAGATGCGGGCATACGCCGGCCTGGGCCACGCCGCCCGCTGCATGCAGGACCTGGAGAGGGCTAAGCAGTACCACCAGCAGCAGCTGGTCATCGCCGAGGAGCTGAAGGACCGCGCCGCAGAGGGCAGAGCCTCTTCAAACCTCGGTAAGGCCTGGAGTGGAAATGGCATGAGATCGGATACTTTGTTTTGTAGTGTAGAAATGTGCGCACATCTATAGAAATTCCACAGGTGCTGGATACTAGCAAAAACGTTGAAAAAAGAGAAAATATATCCGCACATTGCCTTGAAAATCTTTATACCTGACGAAGACCTGAGTGGTCGAAATGTTGTAACCTGCCATTAAACTGGGAGCATAGAATGCAGTGTGCGGATATCCTTTCTCTTTTTAGGATACTTTATTTTGGCACACAACAATGATGGTGGTAATTGAACACAGAAGATAACTCAATGCATGTGTCAATGCCAATGAATCAGTGAATGAACTGCAGCAACAGTCAATCGATTTCAGTAAATCATTGTATACATTCCCATCAGGACCGTACAGTCTTGTGTCAAGGTAGGAAAGACAAGATGAGTGTGATAGGTCTCTTTTGTGTGACATATAAAATCCCCCTTATGTAGTTTAGATGTTATTAGCAAAGCAGCTTACAGCACTTGAAGGGTATGCATTGTGTTAGTGGGTTTACTCCCCTGGAGTTAATCATATGATTGTCATATGGTGTTAAGCTCCTTGATTTACTATTTGAGTTTTAGCTGTATGCGACCAAGTTACAGATGAAGGAAAAAATCACATTGAGTTCTGTACTGCAATTTGTCAAGTCAAATCTTTGGGCCATGCTTTCTTTGGGGCTGTCGTGGCCTGCTGGTTAGGGCTTCGGGCTTGGAACCGAAGGGTTGCAGGTTCGATCCCTGACCAGTGGGAACGGCTGGGAACCTAACCCCTCACTGCTCCCCGAGTGCCGCTGTAGCAAGGCAGCTCACTGCTCCGGGTTAGTGTGTGCTTCACCTCTCTGTGTGTTCACTAATTCACGGATGGGATAAATGCAGAGACCTGGTTTACATTTACATTTACGTTTTGTGTCAGTATTCAGTGTTCATTTCTGTCCATTCTACATGAGAAAATGAAACTAGATAGCAGGCACTAATAAGGATTGAAACTTGTATAACTCACAGCTGTGTTGGCTCTACTGATCACTGAAAGGCTGTGTTATTTTTTGTGGACCATAATTTCAGTCATTATACTAAATTAGAAGGAGGCGAGGTTAACGACAGATTTCTCGTGGAAGCAATTCGGCTCCCCTCTCATAGGGACGTTATCGGGTCCATTATCAAAAGCCTCACATTCATGTTTCCATGCACCTGCATGAAACCCTGCTTGAAAAGTGTGGTCGTAACGAGCACACCTGCAACTGGGTTTCTGGCCATGTCTCTGGAAGCTTCCGGAGCAAAGTCTTCGGTCGTCAGGTCCCTCATCGGCAGTTCCTTCCTGGCTGATAAACATTACAGATATGGCTTCTGCTCCCCATCCACCTCCTCATCAACGGTGGAAACATCTGCTTGTTAACGATGCACCACCCCCCTCTCCCCTCCTCTCTCTCTCTCTCTCTCTCTCTCTCTCTCTCTCTCTCTCTCTTTCTCTCTCTCTCACTCCTGAAGAGCGCTGTTTGTCCCCAGATGTAAATGTTTTGAGTGTGTTTGCCAGAGCGTCAGGGGAATTTGGAAGGTCATTGGAAGGTAGCCGGTGTTCACATCCATCCACTGATCCAGGGCCCCGCTGGGAAACGGGGAAAGCCACAGGAAAAAAGAGGGGAAGGACAACACACACTCAGCCTCTGGGCCGCGGACGAATTAGCATTCACCTGGCGCCGGTGCGCCGCTCAGTCCAAATGGCATGTTGACACGACAAAAGACGTCCGCGGCTATCAGAAAGCCGCTAAGCTTTAGGCCTCGCCCGCCACACGCGCCGCACTTCCGTCTCAGGCATCCTTCAGAGTCGGAGGAGTCGGCGGCAGGCTCTTGGAGAGAGATTACCCCTTTAAGAAAAGCCCACCTCAGAAATTAGACGGGCAGAAGCTGGAGGTTCCATCCCCGCTGTCGTTTATCTGCCCCAGGTTCCTCCCGTGCCGCTCTTGAACTGATTCGGTATTAATAATTCATGGGCCCGTGGAGCTCCATACAACTCGGTCCCTGTGTGTATGTCCATATTATTCTCAGCTCGGCTCTCTCTTGCTCCTGTTGCCCAGGGATCCTAATAACTCACCTAGGCTTGTATATCACCAGTATAAATAATGCATCACACTCTCTCTCTCTCTCTCTCTCTCTCTCTCTCTCTCTCTGCCCGCTTCTCTCACCCCTGTGCCTCTGCAAAGAGATTGCCATAGTCCCCCTCTGAACCGAGGTGCCATTACCATAACTTAGCTAGGCCTCCTAGTGCAAGAGGCTGCACACGAAACAGGGTCGGCCCTATAGATCCACAGTCGGCTGTCAGGAACGCTAGGATGGCACTTGCAACCTCATTAAGCCAGTATTACCCCACTGATCGTTTCGTACAGACACACACAGACACACACACACACACACACACACACACACACACACACACACGCAGACACACACACACACACACACACACACACTCAGACACACACACACACATACACACAAACACATAAACCCACTCACATACCACCATCTATTGCTATGTATTCATTCATTGCATACATACAGCTAAACATAATGCACTCACTCAAAGTGCACTTTTGCAAATGCATGCACTAAACAGTAGACACACACATGCAGACCACACAAGCATGCAGCTTCTACCGGTAACAAAATGTTCTGTTATTATTGTCATAAACAGGAAGGTACTTCCATTGTTACTCAGACCACGTGTCTCGTTGACACATAAATTCAGTTAAATTCAATAGCATGTTTTTACCAGTGAAAAGGGGGAATCGACTGCTGATCCTGTTTTTGATGTTTTTTGTGTTTCTCCATTGTAACAAAATGCATTATTTCTAGAAAAATCCATTCTCCTCATTCCTTAAAATGTCATTAGCCACTTAAAGACTCTGTGTTTAATAAATCTGTTTGCACTTTTGTATCAATACAGAACAATCAGGCGTGATTAAATGTCACATCAAATGGAATGTATCACTTTTTTTTTTTGGTGGTGAAGCAAGCCATTAAGTCCTCTCTCTCAAGAAAATAGCAACAGTCTCTTAGTGCTGGTGCACAACATTGGCCTTCGAGACATTATTTCAGCTCAGTCCTCCTTGAGTAGCTGAAATGCAATTGTGCCGAGCATCAAAGCGACGCGGGGAGAAGCTGCAAAAAACACATGCCTCGGCTCCTTCATTGCGTTTACCTTTATCTGATGCCATCGCGCTTGCACAAATGAAATCTATTTCTTATTACCGGGGTGAGAAACAGCCATTAGCATCTGTCTCAGCTAGAACCCTAATGGAGGACGGGGAGCCGTAATGGCCTTTTAAAGATGAATCGCACTCTGATCCTAATGCGCCGATGAGAGCAAGCACGGCCGAGGGGTCCCTGTCAAAGCATCAATTACACCTCACCCCTGCGGCCTTTTTTAATACCTACCAGCCTCTCTTGGCGCCGGACTCGCTCATAAATATGTAAGGTGCGGGGGAATATGACGGCTGGTGACCGTAAACTAGAGATGACAGCCGATGTCTCTGGGTCTCTGGAGTCTGGGTGGCGGACACTCCCGTGTAACGGTTGCCAGCAGAGTACGAGGCTGTGCGGTGAGTATGCGTCACTCCCCAACGCCTTAAAGCTGCACTCAGACAACAGGCGATTCGCTCATCTCCAAACGCCTGATAAGTTGAGATTAGTTTAACTTTGCCATGCAAGGTTTTGAGTGGCCAACTGTTTTTTTTTTTTTTGTAATGGCTACAATGGCTACAAGTCAATGGATTTCATAAACATTTCATAGGCTTTTGTCACTACATCATTGCTAGTGCTTTCCATCCTTTCTAGAGCTAGAAGCTAGCACCTGTGGGTTTCAGCCTCATTGCTAGCATGCCTGCCTCGTAGGGAGCGAGCTCGACTCCAGTGTAGCACTTGTGTTGTCCACACACACACACTCACGACTTTTCATTATCTGTGGCGGTTGAGCTGAGGCATACAGGCTAAGACATATTAGCGTGTGCTAACAGCCTGCGCCTTTACAGAGGGGCTGGAGGATAATGAATGGAGCCTCATTAGCCCTTGCACGCTGGACACCGCCCTTTTCGCCCCGAGGCGTGCAGCAAGGCATCATGGGGTGGGGAAGTGTGGGTGGCGGCAGATTTGGCAGTGACCTTGTGCCTGTCTCTGCCTATTTCACCTGGTGTATAATGATCCTGTTTCGGTTTCTCCTTCTTACACACTCTCTCTCTCTTCCTCTCTCTCTCTTTCTCTCTCACACACACTCTCTTTCCCTCCTCCTTTCTCTCTCTCTCTCCCTCTGACTCCTTCTCCCGATCCGTCCCACCCCTAGTGATTGTAATCTGGGGCTGTCAGACTCCTGGTAATTGAAAGTGACTTGATGAATGGCTTAATTACCTTTAATAGCTGATCTGCATAGAGCTGAATAATGACGCTGGTAGGGAGAGGAGAGGAGGCTTGACTCGGCCCCCTTGGTTAATTATGGCCCTGTTGTTGTTGCCTCCGCTGCCTTGTAGGGCCTTTCAGATGTGGTTTTGATGAACAGGGTGGGAGTTTGTGTATGTGTGTGTTCGTGTGTGTCTGTGTGTGTGCTATACAAAATTAAAGGCAGAATCTGAAACAAGATGGTTGAGAGCAAATGGGGGAGAGAAGAAAAAAAAAAAAAACAAGAAAAAAAAAAACAGAACCTGTGGAAAATGCCGGGGCAAGAGTGAGATGCTGAGCTTTTTGTCTTCTCTCTTTAGGAGGCCTTTTTGTTTTTGACTGGATGTGCTCAGAGCGCTGCTTTAATGATGCGCGCTGTGCGAGAGGTGCTTGCTCGCTCGCTCGCTCGCTCGCCCGCCCGCCCGCCCGCCTCGTCTGGATTGACAGCCCAGCTCCAGCCCCGGTGCCATGCGGCGCTGCCTCTCCCTGGCCATAACACACCTCTAATACAGCACCACTTCACTGCCCGGAGGTTACGCTGGAAAAAAAGACTGACCCATAAAGGATATTAAAATATTGCATTCTGAGCACCTATTTATTATTCATTAGTGTTCGAGCGGACATCCCTAGTCAGCAATATTTAATATCTCTGTTCAGGCTCAAGCTGAGGCACTCTGTTTACCGTATAGCATTTCTCCGCGATTCATGAAAGCCAATTCAAATTGTACTTTTCTTCTCCTCTGCCAGCGCTATCATCACTACCCCCTGTTCACTTCAAAGAGGGCTTTAATAAGTTTGTTAGGAAGCTCTGTTGTCCCTTTTTTTGTTTCTGGGTTTCTTGGTTCCTCTGCCTCCCTCCCTCCCCCATTTTTCTTTCTTTCTTTCTTTCTTTCTTCCCTTCTTTCTCTCATTCTTTCCCTCTCTGGCACACACACATACATTAGCACACATGCATTTACTCAGGCATTCTGCAATCTTCTCCTCTCTCCGTGCTCCCCCTCTTCCTCTATTGTTTTGTTATTTTAAGAAAAGAAAGCAGCCGAAGTAGCCAGCGAACATGGCTGGAGGTAACACTTACCCAGTCACATGGCCTAGAAAAGGCATCTCTGCAGACAATTGACACACAACAACAGCAGTACCAGTAACAAAACAAAGCAAAAACACAACAAAAACACCATCTTTAGAGGTAAACACAGAGCCCTCCTCCATTTTAAAGTAGATCATAGGCAGTGATAATCTATGTAGGCTTGCAATCGCTGCAGGTCAATTTTGCGTCCTGGTAGAAACTCACACACACACAAACATACACGTCGTGCACCCACACGAAAATGCTCATACACACACTCTCACACACACATTCACACTCACATGCACACAAAGACACACACATACACACACACACACACGACTCTCCCACACACACATACCGTGTAAACACCCAAACTTGTCCATACACACACCCTCTGCTTCACCTCCGTTTGGAAGAAAATCCTTTTTGTGGGAGCCGGCATGAGTGCAGCAGTGTCATGGAGAGCTGCAGCGTTGTGGAGAGGGCAGGGGGCTGGACTACACAGGCCAGTGGCACAGCACACCACAGCAAGGCAACGCCGCACAGTCTGCCACAAATGTGTGTTTCCAATGCCTATGTGTGTGTGTGTGTGTGTGTGTGTGTGTGTGCGCGCACGTGTTTGGGAGGGGGGCAGTTTTCTGAGAGTGTGTGACCTCAAATTTGCGGAGGCATTCAACCAGCCCTTGGGGGTGTCAAAACAGTCTGAAACCTTCTCCACTGGAGAGGAGAAGAAAGACAGAGAGGAGATGATGAGGGAACGACGGGCATGGAGGAGGAGAGAGAGAGAGAGAGAGGGAAAGAGAGTGGAAACAGGAGAGTAAAAGGGGAGAAAATGCACGTTTTATCTGCTTGGAGTAACATCCCATTCCATGGTCATTAGGCCAGTTTATGCTGCAGGGACCGAGCTAATGACACAGAAGGCACACTGAAGCGGAGCTGGGGGAAAAGAGGGAGGGTGGCGGAGAGAGAGAAGAGAGTGAGTGAGAGAGGGAGAGAGAGAGGGGGAATAAGAGGATAGAGAAATGAGAGCTTTTGCTTTTTCTCGTGTTTGAAAAAGAATGAGATGAGAATGAGAGAGTGAGAGATGAAGAGTCTGCTGCTGTTGAACACAGTGAATGAGAGTGTGTCTCAGATAAAAAGAGAAAGGGAAAGAGAGAGAGAGAGAGAACAGAGGATGAAAGGATACACATCAGATTCTGTTGCACTGGAGAGAAAAAAAGAGAGAGAGAGAGTTCAGAGGCAGCTTGCCAGACAGCTGTTTCCTGTGTTAGTGGATATCTTTTTTTGGAGGCGAGGGCCACTCATAAATTTACTATTAACATCCCATGTTGTAGCCGTGAGACTCTATATACATTGTGTGTATTTCTCACGGCCATTTTTCACGGGCAGCCTGCGATGGCAAAAGTGTCACCGTGAAAAATGTGTGACGCTAACGTGCGATAGGTTAGTGCCTAGATGCCATGCCGCTAGCACAGCACTAGCATCCTCATCACATGCTAGCCGCATGCTAGGTTATATTCGCTGCTGCTGACAGCGTGTCTGCTCTGCCTCACATATGTAATTATACATGGTTCAAATCTAGGAGCCCAGACATATTTGCACGCTAAAGTACTAAATTGCATCAATTTGTCACTCATTCAAATTGAGGAGAGAGAGAGAGAGAGAAAGAGAGAGAGAGAATGAAAACCTTGACCAATTGGCTCAGTGCCGCCAAGCATTTTGTAGCCTTTGTGGAAAATAATGCTGAATGTGGGGACCGGGGAGCACACTGCACTTGGCTGAGTACTTTGAATGACCTTCAAGAGCTGCCCGACGCAGTGTCCAGCCAGGCTGCGTAACGTAAGGGGGAGCCGATGTGAATAATGACTAATGGAGCTGGCCCTTCTATTGGAGCCCTTCTAGCTTCGGCCTGCATGGACTCTGATTTATGGGCGTGCGCAGCAAGGTCTGCTTAGCATTTCCCACCCTGACCAGGGGTCTCGTATGAACGCTTCATTTTTCATTAAGGCGTCGCGTCCCCTGCCCCTGCCCCGTCTCTGCGTCCAGGGCATGGCGGAGTAAGTTTGCGCTTTCTGCCGCCGTGAGCACAAATAGGAGGCCACTTCTCTCCCCCCCCCTTTCTTTCTCTCTCTCTCTCCCCTCTCTCCCTCTCTCTCTCTCTCTCTCTCTCTCCCCCCCCCCTCTCTCTCCCTCTCTCTCTCTCTCTGCTGCTGTTGTCGGTTCGCTCGTGGTGCTGCTGTTCTAAAGATGGGCTGTTGGGCTGCATGGAGTCTCTCAAAGCTGCACCTCAAAGGAGGCTCCTTTTGAATGGAGTCTCGGGATGCAGGACGCTGCCAAGCACAACTGGATTCCCAGAGCTTTGCATGATGTCTTTTGCAACTCATGTGCCTGCTGCGTGTGTTTGTGCGTATGTGTGTACGTCTGTGCACACGTGTGGGTGTGTGTGCACGAGACCATCCACTGATTTTCTGATTCATTCATCTTGCAAGTACTACTTGACAGTTATCAGAGGCCATGTATGTGTGATTGTATGTGTGATTGTTGCCTCTTAACCCATTGTAGCACACCATCACAATAGAGCGAGCAAGAACAGCTGTAACGATTGGTAACATTTCAATAAAATACACACGCTCGGTTCCATTCTCTCCAAATCAATGGTCTGATCCAGTAAGCCTGCTTTGCCACATTGAGCAGAGTGCCAGTGGGAATGGAGCGTTCACAAAGCTCTTTCCAAATGGCTCATTGATAACAGCAGACAACAGCAGCACAAATGAGATAGATAATAGACAAAAAAAAAAAAATCTATATCTAAATGGAGTGGGGCAAGTCAATGTGCATATAGGTTAGAGCACATACATTAAACTCGCATACTATCTCTGTTGGGCGCCATCAGTTCCCTCAAACACTGTCCATTAGGCAAGAACACTCTCAGGTGCTGTACCTCAGCCAGCATTAATATTGGCACTCTCTCCCCCTCTCTCTGGCTCCCCACTCTATCTCTCTCAGAGAGCAGGTTAACTCCTGTAAAATGGCTAGTAAACGCTGGCTGGTGGACTCCTCCAAGAGATAGCAGCTAGTCTCGTCTCGTCTCGTCTCGTCTCGTTTCCAGAGCTCTTCACACGGAGCGACACACAGGACTGGGAGACCAGCCGTTTCTCATTGCGCTTTTTTTTGTTGTTGGCGGCTCCGCCACACACTGATAAAATGACTTGATGTGCATCCAGCTGGCGGGCGAGCTACCTGTTTGAGGATCACAATGAGCGATATGTTACCGCTCACCATTTGTCATCGCATTTCAGATGCTGCTCCAAACTCATACGGGTTAAGTAAGTCATTATCTTTGACTGAAGGTCACATACTTACACTACGCAGTACTTCGACACTAATATTTAGCTGCTCACTAAAATGTCTAATGGTCAAAGTGAATGATATACTATACCTTTTAGCTACACGCCATATGCTTTCCCATTTAATTAAAATGCTGGAAAAGGTATGGTCTTTGCTGATGTGAGAGATATAGTGTCGCACTAGCGCTGGAGCAGAATGTAATTATGCTGCCTTTGACACAGGGGCGCCCGGTCAGTGCAAGAGTCTGGAGGATGGTTATCAGTGAGCAGACGCTGAAGAGGAAGCCGGCTGGACCGAGGGCCGTGGGCAGCTCGTGTGTGTCTGCTTGTGTTGGCAGACCTCCCTGCTTTTTTATTCGTCCTACTCGCTCATCCTTCCATCCATCCCTCCCTCCCTCTCGCTCTTGCTCACTCGCTCGCTCCTTTTTATCTCCTGCTTTTCCTGTCGGACTCGGCCTGTCTGGCAGACTGCGGGAGGTGTCTGTGTTTTTTTTTTTCTTTTTTCTTTTGTGTGTGTATGTGTGTGTGTGTGTAAGAGGAGAAGAAAGAGAGAGACAAAGAAAGCCGATGTTGGTGTTAGAGTAGCCCTTCTGGTTCCTGATGTAGTATACTAACACAACTACACTAATTTGGCTATGACATTTCTGTGTAAGGAAATGTGTGAATTTTCCATAATGCATATGTATGTGCATAGATGTCACTTTCAAAGTCACTTTCACAGTTCATGTATTTTAAATCAAATCATAGTGTGAATTAATATGTAACCCAAGCTGTATGTATTCTATTTTTACTTGGGGAAGGGACTTGGAGACTAGGAGATCTTGTGCACTCTTTTTGTGCACTTCACGCTCCCTTGCAGAAGGAAGTTGTTTCCAAAACACTCGGGTCCAGCTCCTGCCCTCCCTGACACACACACACACACACACACACACACACACACACACACACACACACACATGCACAGAGCCAGTGTTTAGAGGCCGCCAACCGCCGAGGGTGGACTTTTTGAAAGCAGTTCCACAACGAAGCCCACAGCAGCCCCACAGCTCTGGAATGGCAGCTCGGGGCTTCTCCTTTAAAACGCAGCCAATCTGACATTCCTCCCTCGCCTTGCGCTGCTATTTATGGACGTGGCTCTGTGAAAATGTGTCACATTAGCTTTGTATTTTAAGAGCCTGAGCCCAGGGCGGGGGTAGTGTGGCGTGCGTGTGTGTGTGTGTGTGTGTGTGTGTGTGGAGAGGGTAGTTTGAGGGCTTTGATATGGTCCTCACCCCAGCAGAGGAGCTTGAAGCCGTGGGGGTCAGGGGGAGAGCAGGGGGGGGGTGGGTGAAAGAGGGTGTTCCATTTCCACTGGCATCCACCCGGGACAGCGGCACCGCGTTCGCTTCCTGGACGTCTCTCCCCAGAGCGCTTCCGCTCACAGAAGGGAACAGTCCAGCCCAGGGCTGCCTGACAGCCTGGGCGAGGCACGGCGGCCCTCTGACAGGACTACAGATCGACATGCGCCGGGAACGTTTGTCGTCGTTACCGAAACAATCTTTTGGACATAGACAAGATGTAAGAGACAGAGGAGATGGCAGACAGCAGGCTCACTTTAGTCACTGGGGTATAAATTGTAAATATTGCCCCTGAGTTTGGATTGGTTTAGCAGATGCTGTATAGCACATCTGTGTGCAGGCATGTGGTGTACTCAAAGGCCTTGTACATTTAATGGGCATAGGCCCAGGCTCTGCACGTGTATAGAGGCAGATTTACAGTATACCAAGAGAGCATGTAACTACTATATAAGATGTATTTATTTGTCCTTCTTTCAGAGTTAAGAGGTACTAGAAATACTGTAGTGTCGCCTTCGAATACTGGACTTACTGAAATATTGGTCTTTGGATTTCCCTCACCAGATGGTGTGCTCAAAGTATAGAATTGAATTCCATTCTTGTTTTTTTCTGAGCCTAGGTGTATGGATTCAAGGATTCGAGGATATGCAGAACATACACAGGTAGTATAGCTCTAGGTGATTATCACAGAGATGGAATAGAATAGGGAGAAATCGTCAGTAAACTGGAGCCTGTGCCCGATTGCATGAAAAATGCCATAATTCACTTCTCGGCAGATTTGCTTTAGTCTTTCTGTTGGCACTGAAATTAATCCCGGCATGGAAAAGCGTGTCCCCGGCAGCCCACGATCAAGGACAGCAGACAATGCGTCTCTCTGCTCCGTCCTTCACACTGGGCGATATCGCGTCGGGGAAAAATGTGTCAGCATTGCCGATCCGGCCCGCACGCGCCCGCTCGTGTGTGTGTGTCACCCACCCGGCGAACTCCCCTCGCTTCGTTTGCTTCAAACTCGACTCGTCAGAGGATGCAGCGGCGGCAGCGATGGCCTACTTCGGGAGCGGAAGCGTTAACAAAAGCGTTAACGCGGGGATTTGAGGCAGGGTGGAGGAAGAGAGGGGGCTGAAGAGTGAGGTGGGTGCCTGGGTAGGCACTGGTATCACCCCGGCACACTCGCCCAAGCCCTTTTGTCTGTGAAATCCTCTTAGCGTTGGGCGGGGTGAGGTGCGGTGGGGTGCTAGCTAACCCCCCGATTTTTTATTTATTTATTTATTTTTTGGCACATGCCAGCGACCAAAGACGAGCGAGATGTGCTGATTGGCCAGAATCGCAACTTTTTGGCCGCCAGTCCCCCCCCCCCCCTCTCTACCCATCGACACCACCACCCCCATCGTGGCTGCTGCCTCTTCCTCTGTCACACCCAGGGACACTGGGTAATGCAAAGTGACAACGGCGCACAGTGTCTTATCTGGCGGCTGTAAATGTCGGAAAGTGGTGGTGTCGGGTAGGGGTGCGGTGCGAGTGGAATGCGGGGGGGGGCGATAAATTTGATGGAAAACCTATTACAGAGGGATATTACTGCGGGACAGAGCGTTTTGTCTCTCGCTGAGCCTCGCTCTCTTCGCTCGCTCTGCCGCGGCGTTTTTGTCTCGATTCCTCTCCCGCCTGGCGCTCGGTAAGCGAGACTCTGTGGTGCACACAGACGGAAACAGGCGGTAATGCCTGGAAGTGTCACCGAATACACACAGGATATGAATGTTCCCCAGTCTGGCTGATGGGAGGATTAGAAACTTCCGGAACACTGTGGGGTGTCACCGCCGCCACCTCCTCACGGCCACACTTTACAGTTGAAGCAGCTCGGTCTGAACTGTGACTTCTTCAGTGTCGTCTCCAGGACATACAATGCAGAGGGGTTGTTATGTTCAGAACAGACAAGGCCACTGTTATATCTTGTGGCTTGACACTTCATGGCAAAGTCTCCAGATCAGCTATCATGTCCTTGGTGCAGCTCTCTTGGATCAAAGGTCCATTCTGTTGCACTGCTTTGAGTGACTCCAAAGCTACTGTATCCTTTACAGTGCAGTGACACACACACACACAGACACACACACACACAGACACACACACACACACACACACACACACACACACACACACACACACACACACACACACACACACACACACACACACACACACACACACACACCAAGCAGCCCCACGCTGAAAACGAGCTTTTGCAGTGGGATGCTTATCTATTCGCAGTAGGGCAGTGGTTTTGGAGGGCCCTGGTGCTCGCGTGTCCTCTCAGCCTGGTCTGCTGGTCCCAAGGGGAGCCCTCTCATCCCTGCCACGGTCGATAGGGAGATGGGTAATCCCCTAATGCTCTCTGTGAGCCTCTCCTCTCCTCTCCTCTCCTCTCCTCTCCTCTCCTCTCCTCTCCTCTCCTCTCTGTGCATCGCCCCCCATCCCCTGCTCCTTGTCCTCCAACGCACAGCAGCAAGCAGGCCTTGGGACAAATATAGGTCAGAGTCTCCATTGCAGAATGCACTGCCTCTATTCTTTATTCATTTAGCTGATGCTTTTATACAAAGCGACTTACAAATGAGCAGCAGCATTCATGCTCCAATGTAATAGGAAACTTTAGAGCTACAATAAGTGCTACCTTTACACACAGTGCAAGTATGTGATGTGTTAGGGTTGGGGTTAGGTTTAGGATTAGGTGCCTTTAAGTCAGCGGTGGCAGCGCTGCCTGGAAGCCGACGTTAGGGGCATAGAACACCATCGAGCGGTAGGAACGCAATGGATCAGTTCAGTTTGAATGTCAATGTCTTCGTCTTCGGATACTAGGTGTGCCAAATACAGATGACTCATTCATGTGTTATTTCACAGGGTGTGATTACATAGTGTAGAGAAAAGTTATTTAACTTAGACAATAATAACTAACTGCATAACAACATTAGAGCATCACACCAAATTAGGGGTTTGCTCATCTTCAGACAAGGACTGATGCTAAATGAGGCATTCCCATTTGACACAAAGATGTCGAAAGAGGCTCTTTTCCAGATCAATTATCTTAGTCAGTGATGTGTAAAAGATTTGGAGTTGTCATTAGCTTTGCAGAAATAAAAGGCCATTAGTGATCACAGTGTCTGAAATGTTATCCCAAACTACATCGCATAATTGAAAGTTGCTAAATAGCTGAGTCTAAGCCACCTTCTTGTGCCTGATTAAGTTCCAGCGATGGCTTGAGTTACCCAACCTGAGCGAAATCCCTTTTTAAACCGCCAGTAAACCTCTACCTAGCTCCTTGCATGCAGGTTGTATGTTGAGATTTTAACCCCCGACATCAATCTGGCACGATCCGGCCCCAGAGGAGAGGATTCGCGGCTTAGCCGCAGCTCGAGTGCACTCAGCCCAGGAGAGAAGTGTATATCGGCGCTCTTCATATCTCCTAAAGCCTCCGTCTGCTCCCCCCTTCCCCACCTCCTCTCAGCGTAGCGCAATCAAACACCTCATCAGCGCGGAAATGCCAGAACACGTCCCTGGTAGTTATCACGTCATTGATACGTCGGGTCCCAGAGCGGCTGTGTGTGTGTGTGTGTGTGTGTGTGTGTGTGTGTGTGTGTGTGTTCTCTAAGCATCACGCTCTCCCTGCTCGCGAGCCGTCGGAGGTGCAACTTTATCCCCCTTCCACCTGCTGGGGCGACGTCCCCTTCTTAGGGAGACAGCTGCTCCGTCCGGCTGTTAACGCGAACTCTTAACCGCCGAGCGACGGTGCGCTTGTTGTCTGCGCGCTTGTTGTCTGTGCTGCTTTTAGCTAGCGCAGCGCTAACGCTAACGGAGTCAGTGGCACGCAGTTGCCGCGGGGATGGCGGAGAGTTCTCCCAGTCCCAGCCTGTCGCCCAACTCCAGACCACCCCCTGCAGAAGCATGACTAATCGACCGCAGGCCGCTGGCGATTGACATGCACCAGAAGGGGCCTGCTGGGTCACCTTCTTGCAGCCCACCTGCCACCTTTCAGCAGTTGGAGAGACATATGGCCCGACCATAGGGTGGTGGTGGGGGTGGTGGTGGCAGCACAGCTTCTGTGCTTGCCAGTCACTTAGGCTGCCCTCCCTCTATAAACAGGGGGACTTCAAAAAGATCGGGGCAGCTCCCCGAGTCCCAAGTCCCCAGTGTAAGATCCCACACAACATGACTGGGTTCGAGAAGAAGAAGAAGAAGAAGAAGAAGAAGAAGAAGAAGAAGAAGAAGAAGAAGAAGAAGAAGAAGAAAGACAAGTGCTTTGAGCTTGTGTGTGTTTGAGGTTTTGTGTGTGTGGCGAGCGTGCGCGCGCCTCGCGTGTGTGCTTCTTTTTTTTTTTGCCGTTTGAAGTCGTGTTTGTTTCACGCACTCCTCCCTGCCGCTTTCATCTTCCTCAGCCCCTGCGATGTGCGTCCTTCGCTGCGCTCGGCTGAGATCAGTAAACATGCCGTTTGCCACAGTGGCGGCGGGCGCATCCCCACTCCCATTGGCCTCCCCGCTGAGTCCCAACCCAGGGCCCCTCAGTAAGCCCCAATCGCTCCTCTCCTCCTCTCCTCTCCTCTCCTCTCCTCCTCTCCTCTCCTCTCCTCCTCGGCTCCTCCAACCCTCCCCTCTCATGCCTCCTCCCTGAGGGCCCGTGAGCTCCCGCCTGGAGCCTCACCTGGGAGATGAGGCTCTAAATGGATCATCTGTGTTCGCTGAAAGCCGCCGCTCCAAACCCGTCTCACTCTTGTTCTCGCTCGCTCGCTCGTAATCGCTCAGCCCACGGCGTCCCCCCCTCTTCCCTCTATCCGCCGTGCTCCAGGCATCCTCTTCTCTCTTTCTCTATTTCCATCTATCTCATTCAGTCTCTCTCTCTCTCTCTCTCTCTGTCTGTCTTCTCTTTCCATCACCATCTCTCTCATTCAGTCTCTCTCGTTCTCTTCCTCTCTTACTCAATTCCCATCTCCCTCTTAGGCTTCTCTCTCTCTCTCTCTCTTTTCATTTCCATCTCTCATTCCTCTCCTTCTCTGTGTCTTCCCTTCCCTGTCTCTCTTCCCCCCTCCGTCTCTCCCTGGGACCATGCAGCTTGCTTTGATATTATGGCTGTAATTATTATTTTATGGAGAGCCAAGCGACAACAGAGTGGGAGCAGGGGACTCGTGGCTGGGGTTAGCCTCTCTGGGGAGCCTA
>NW_027468640.1:31396677-31491677 GCF_046254945.1 Alosa pseudoharengus
ACACACCACCATTACCACCAACACCCACACACACTTCTCCTGAGAATGCCAGTAAACAGCAAGCATTCTCACAGATAATTGCATGGCACAGCAGTTATTGCTTATCAAACCGCTTTATTGTTGCTTGGCCTAATGCTCTTTCTCTTGCATATTTTTGCCTTTCTTCTGTGAACTTGACATTGTTCCATTCCATCTTGGGGTTTTTTTTTCGCCTGCGTCTGCGTTTTGGAAATGACTGTTGGGGCAAGACACCTTGAGGAGCTTGTGTGTTTGGGATTGTGGGATTGTGTCTGTTCTGGTGTGCCTGTGTGTGTGTGTGTGTGTGTGTGTGTGTGTGTGTGTGTGTGTGTGTGTGTGTGTGTGTACCACTGGCCTGATCTGTATGCAAAGAGGCTTTGGCAAGAGCATTTGAAGGACCAAAGTGAGTGAAACTAGAACATGTGAAACGACCTTTTTACACTCCATCTACTATGTGCTTTCCACCCCTTACCCCCCCAAACACACACACACACACAAACCCTAGTAAGCTCCAACCCTTCCACCATACTCCCCCAAACACACACACTCACACACACACACACAGACCCTAGTAAGCTCCAGCCCCTCCCACACACACACACACACACACACACACACACACACACACACACACACACATACACACACACACACATATACTCAAACACACACATACTCAAACAAACCCCAGTATGCTCAACCCCCCCCCCCCTCTCCTCCCCAAATACACGATGATATCAGAGGAAGTGGCAGATTTGTTCAAAGTCTTGCCGTTTGCTTTTCTCCTCTCTTTGGCTTGATCCTCCGTGTGTGTGTGTGTGTGTGTGTGTGTGTGTGTGTGTGTGTGTGTGTGTGTGTGTGTGTGTGTGTGTGTGGTGTCAGGAGAAGCTGAGGAATGTCTCATTGGATATGCATGAGGGCTGAGGTGAACAATGACAGGAGATTTCTGATTGTCTCTCACCCCTGCTACTCCTCCTCCTGCCCACACACACACAAAGACACACACACACACACACACACACACACACACACACAAACTGAAGGGAAGGGCACACAGACATATTGATAGCACATTCCCGCTCGTTCCCCAATTCAGATGTGGCGGAATCTGCGCTCATTAACACAGAGACCTAATTAGGTTCTAATTGAGGTGTTGATTATCATTTGGAGAGGACAACCCCTCGCGTTGTTCCCGCACATATGGGCCAAAGGGCTTAGCGCTCTCTCATCCTGTAAGGCACCGAATTACAGTGTTCCCACGACAACCCAGCCATTATCGGTTGGAATCAGTACAGACTCAACCCTTTATTTGTGTGTCTGTCTCCGTGTGAGTGTGAGTGTGTGTGTGTGTGTGTGTGTGTGTTGTTAAATAGACTTATATCTTTAACATCAAAGTTTTGCTCCTTTTAAGATCTGGCAGTCTCAAGGAAATGGCTGCCAAGGAAATGGAAATCGATATTGTGCCTTTGTCCCTAAATCCTGGTGGCACTCCTCCGTAATTACGTTTCAGTCAGTAGACCTCTCTCAGTTGCTCTTTCCATGTCATCTTGGCTTATTCTTTTTCATCCTTCACCTCCCTTGTTGTTCACTCCATCATTGTCTCTGGGATCCTTTTGAACTCTCTCTCTCTGTCTCTTTCTCTCTCTCTCTCTCTCTGTGTCTCTCTTTCTCTCTCTCTCTTTCTCTCTCTCTCGCTTACCTGAGATGATGTGATAAACACTCAGTCAGTACCTCCTCACACTCTCACTGCAGGAAGGTCAATCAATGTAGTGCGAGCCATGTCATCTCCGTTAGTGGTCCATTTTAGTCCCCCTGTGTCTTAGCCAGTCTGCTTTCTCTCCCTTGGCTAACTCCCTCTTCTCTTCCCCTTCCCCTCCTCTCCTCTTCCTCCTCCCTTCTCCTCTTCGCTCACTCTCTCTTCCCCTTCCTCAACCATTCTGTCTCTTCTCCTTTCACCCTTTTTCCTTCTATCCTCCACTCTCTCTTCCTTTTCTGTTCTCCTCTCCCTTCTTCCTGCCCCCCCCCACACACACACACCTCCCTTCCTCTCCTCCTACCCCCCCATCTCCCCTCCTCCCTCTCCCCTCCTCCCTCTCCCCTCCTCCCTCTCCCCTCCTCTCCTGTCCTCCCCTCCTCTCCTCTCCTGTCCTCCCCTCCTCTCCTCTCTTGTCCTCCCCTCCTCTCCTCTCCTCTCCTCTCCTCCCTCTCCCCTCCTCTCCTCTCCTCTCCCCTCCTCTCTTCTCCCCTCCTCCCTCTCCCCTCCTCTCCTCTCCTGTCCTCCTCCAGGGCGATGGGCAACCTGCAGCAGGCGCTGGTCTGCTTCGAGAAGCGGCTGGTGGTGGCGCACGAGCTGGGCGAGTGCCAGGGCAAGGCGGCGGCGTACGGCGAGCTGGGCGCCCTCCACAGCCAGCTGGGCAACCACGAGCAGGCGCTGTCCTGCCTGGAGCGCCAGCTGGCCCTGGCCCAGGAGACGCGCGACCGGGCGCTGGAGGCCGACGCCAACGCCGGCCTGGGCGCCCTCTACCAGGCCATGGGCGAGCACGAGACGGCGCTGCGCTGCCACCAGCGCGACCTGGAGATCGCCGAGGAGACGGCCAGCGCCGAGCGGCAGGGCCGCGCCTACGGCAACCTGGGGCTCACCTACGAGGCGCTGGGCAACTACGAGCGCGCCGTGGTCTACCAGGAGCAGCACCTGAGCGTGGCCGCGCAGACCAACGACCTGGCCGCCAAGACGCTGGCCTACGGCAGCCTGGGGAGGACACACCACGCGCTGCACAATTACTCGCAGGCGGTCATGTACCTGCAGGAAGGTGAGAATCTGTGGGTGTGGGTATCAAAGTCAAAGTCAAAGTCAGCTTTATTGTCAATTTCTTCACATGTTCCAGACATACAAAGAGATCGAAATTACGTTTCTCACTATCCCACGGTGGAGACAAGACATATTTTACCAATTTTAAGTCCACAGACAAACATAACATTCAAGTAAACAAAAAAGTAAGTAAATAAGTAAATAAGAGGGCACATATAATGAAAAAATAAGAGCAGCAAAATTTGGTTGAAATTGTGCATAGACAGTCAATAAAATAAAATACTAGTGCAAAGTCAGGCCAATAAAAGGCTGAGGTAGTTCTGTTTGACCTAAGTAAGAAATAAAGTGGCATAGTGGTGCAAGTTATGTAAGAGCAGCAGAAGTGTTGTGTTTTCAGGACAACAACAACAAGTTTCAAAGTGTAAAGTGTACAAGTGTGCAAGTGGAGTGGTGCAGGCGGCCATTGTGGGTCCAATGTCCAGGATGTTATGTAGCTGAGGGTGGAGGGGGGAGAGGAGGGAGAGAGTTCAGCATCCTAACAGCTTGGTGTATGAAGCTGTTGGTGAGTCTGGTAGTGCGGGAGCGCAGGCTTCTGTATGTATGCATGTTTATGGGTAGGCATGCTTATACTGTGTGCATATGTGTTTGGTGTGTGTGTGCTTGTGGATGTGTGTGTGTGTATGTGTGTGTGTGTGTGTGTGTGTGTGTGTGTGTGTGTGTGTGTGTGTGTGTGTGTAAGAGAGAGAGAGAACGAGAGACAGAGAGATAGAGAGTGAGTGTGTTTTGGTACTTTATGCATCAAAAGAACACTGACTGTTATTTAACAGCGATGACTGAAAGTGCATGCATCGTCAGACCAAGGAGATTCTGTTGACAGGCATGAGAGTTATTAAAAAACAGCCTTTCATTTGCTGTCAGGCGAGATTAACTCACAACAAACATGAAAGGTTTATTAAACGTGCTCCCCTCTCACACAAGATGGTTGGCAGACACAGCATGCGGCCTTCTTCGTTTTCTGGAAACACACTGAAGGACGCACTGAATGCAATTAACAGGTTGTGCTCTTTTAATATACATGTAAAGGAGAGCATCATGGGTAAGAAAAAAAGTGTGCATTGGTTAGGCCTTGTGTGTGTGTGTGTGTGTGTGTGTGTGTGTGTGTGTGTGTGTGTGTGTGTGTGTGTGTGTGTGTGTGTGTGTGTGTGTGTGTGTGTGCACGCATGCATGAAAGTGATGCGAGGGGGGTGCATGTATTTATCGGCAAGTGCACCCGCCCGAGGTGACGGTGCGGTGGCGGCTGACTTTGGAGAGAACTTCACACTTATTCCGCCGCGGCGACGCTCGGGAAACGAGCTGCCAAAGGGCTCTTTCGCACGTTTCCCTGGACCCAGAGTGGTCCTTCCATTTCCAGCCCAGGCCAGCTGCTGCCACCCCCCCCCCCCTCCTCATTCTCCTCCATGCTCCCCCAGCTGGGTGGAGCTCAGCCCCAGGCCCCTCATCTCCATAATAAGAGCCAGCGCCACCAGACAGGCTGCCCTGCTGCCATGATGAATATGCGCCGGCATCGTACGGCGGGAGGATGTGACCTCACACTCTCACACCTTCAGTCGATTGTTTTCGGGGGGCGCCCTGCCTCTTCGACTTGGGCCAGCAGCAGACATCCGCCGCCCGCACGTGTTTGTGTGTGTGTGTGTGTGCGCGTGTGTTTGTGTGTGTGTGTGTGCATGCGTGTGTGTGTGTGTGTGTGTGTTTGCCCACGAGGAACCCTCTGCGGGGAAAAACTGTAGGAATATATGGAAGTCATATATGTCGTCGTTGACTCCCTGTAGGTATGCAGCGATCATTAAAATGGAGGATCATATGCTGCGAAGCAAAGACATTAAAAATGCATCACAGAATTAGCATGAAAAATCCGACAACCGCGAGGCATGTCATATATGCAATTATTTATTTACTATTTTCCAATTGGAGGACCATTTGTATAATATTTAAAGCAATTTATAAACAATTTCTCACATATGTTATGTATGTGGTTATGTTGGTGCCCCACTAATTACTCCCATGTAACTCAGGGCAGTCCTAAGGCGTTCTATTACCCACAAGGGGCACTTTTATTACCCACAAGAGGTATTATTACTGAAATATAAGATAAAAGTCCCTATCTGCCGCATACTGTGAAGTGGACTTGGAATTCTGTTGGGAGCTTACTCCATGTAGCCATGGTTGCCAAGTGCTGAAAAAGGCAGAGCCCCGAGCACAGTTCCCTGGAGCATGCCATGGAAAGTAGGACAGAGGGGCTTGAGACGATTTTCTGCGCAACACTGCGCGTGTCTAAGACTGTGTGGCAGTTAATCCCTTTTTGATGTAATCCCTTACCTGAATGGAATGGAATAATTCTTAGTGACCGCCAGCTCAAAGCAGACGCACCTTTGGGTGACAGGCAGCACATTCTCTGTCTCGTAACTGACAGGGCGTGTCATGAGCAGCTACACTCTCGTACAACCTAACTTGCTATGCAACACTGACCACAACACCCTAAAACAGAATGTCCTCCAGTGGGCATGCAGTGTCTCCCAGCATGAAAAACACTGACCACAACACCCTAAAACAGAATGTCCAGTGGGCATGCAGTGTCTCCCAGCGTGAAAAAGAATCTAGAGGGAGCTGTGCCAGTGGCAGCATCCCAGCCATGATCCGGTCCAGGTTTCCACGGTGACCCAGGTTCCATTCCGACCTGAAAGCATTCCCCAATCCCATCCAATCCAATTCCGCTCTCCAGCTTGTTTCCTGACACTCCTCACTCTCCTATCCAAACAAAGGCCAAAAGCCACAAGAATATATTTTTATTAAACGAATCTGATACACTTACGGCACCATGAAGAGAAAGGCAGACCGCAATGAAAGAGAAACACACAAATATGCAGACACAAAGACAGACAGCGTTTTTTCAAGTTGGCATGGATTTTTCTCCATACAGTACACACGCGTGTCTGCCTAACCTTGTCTAATGGCACTGGAGACCTGGAACTAATACAAACACACATGCCAGTATTCCCTTCTCTGTCCCTTCACCATCAAGCCGACTCCACTGTGCCTGACAGCCAATTATATCTGACCATTGTAGCCCGACAGAAGTCTGGAGAGCAGAGCTTCCCCCCCCCCCCCCCCATCCTCCTCCTGACTCGCTTGTTTTGGTCACACTGCTTCTCTTGTTGTTTACGTTATTTTGTGTAAAATATTAATTGGATGAGTGTGCTCTGCTTCAGCGAATTCAGCGACAGTCAGAGACCTCAGCCGAAGTGTGTGTGTGTGTTTGTGTGTGTCTGTGTCTGTGTGTGTGTGTGTGCTTGTGTTTGTCTGTGTTGGTGAGTATATTCACTGTCATGAAATTTTTAATTAGATGCCACTTTATGCACAGAGCTGCATGTATATTGGTGTGATTGTGTGTGTGTGTGTGTATGTTGGTGTGGGTGTGTGTTTGTATGCCTGCATGTGCATCTGCCTGAGGGGCTGTACAGCATATCCACACCAGCTGTCATAAAGCCTTTAAAGTGTACCCAAGTCCCTCCTGAAGGCGATGTGTGTGAAGCCTCTCTCTCTCTCTCTTTCTTTCTCTCTCTCTCTCTCTCTCTCTGCTTGTGTGTGTTGTGTGCTTAGAAAGAGAGAGTGAGAGAGAGAGAAAGAGAGAGAGCACACTTGTGAGCTTTCTGGTATTTCCTAAGGGTGCATCACGCTGGGGATCGATCAACATTCATGTCATCCTTTTCAATGTGACAGTGCCCCCAGGCCATGAGAGATGAGAGAGAGAGAAAGAGACATAGAGAGAGAGCGAGAGAGAGAGATGGAGTGAGAGAGAGAGAGAGAGCAGAGAGTGAGAACTAGAAGAACTGAGTCAAAAAAAAAAAACTGAAAAATGTTGAGAGAACCACCGAGAATTGTGTGTGAGTCATGCCAAGGAAAGGAAGTCCATACCTCATTCCATTCCCAGTCGCTGTATTTAAAACAGCGACTAATCAGCCCAAAGTGCAGTTGAATGGTAGGATATCCTCGGCCTGTGCAACACCATTATGAGCTGTTTACTGAACTAAGTGAACTCGGCCCTCTGTTAGGCCAGTGTCACGCTGACTCTACTCAAGCATTAATGGTCTGTTTGTGTTTGTCCAGTGGTCACTCAATTTGTTATATTGATTAGGCACACATACAAAAGGTTTGTAGTCTTTTGTCTGTTTGTCTGTGTGTGTGTGTGTGTGTGTGTGTGTGTGTGTGTGTGTGTGTCTGTGTGTGTGTGTCTGTGTGTGTGTGTTTAATCTCTCTGTGTATATGTGCTCTGGATGAATGATGTGCTTTTTTATGCTTCATAATGAAACGCTAGGTGTTATTGAATCTGTGGTTTGTTGTTGAGTTCTTCGGGGGCCTCATTAAGAGTTAAATGTGCTGGTGGATGAGACTCTACAGGTGCTCCTGTTCAGCGCTGGTGCATTGTGCCGTAAAACGTTCTCTTCATCTCAGAAATTGGAGCATAAGTGAAGTCTCTCCCACTCACAGACACCATATTGAAATCTCTCCCCCTCTCTCTCTCTCTCTTTCTCTGCCTCGCTCTTTTTTTCTGTGCTTTGTCCCTCTCTCCCTCTCTCTCTCTCTCTCTCTCTCTCTCCCCTGCTCCAGGTCTGAGATTGTCTGAGCAGCTGGGTAGGCGTGAGGAAGAGGCGAAGATCCGGCATCGTCTGGGGCTCTCGCTGTGGGCCAGCGGCAACCTGGAAGAGGCCCAGCACCAGGTAAAGAGAACCCCCCCCCCTACACACACACACACACACACACACACACACACACACACACACACACACATGCCTTTGGATGTTTGTGTATCTTCCGCTTGTGTGCTTTCATCTTAACGTTGAATACTTCAATTGGGTCACTGCTGCCTTTTTCAAGAATTTCTTTCGGAGTTATCGTTTGTTGTTTTGTAGTGAGCCCACTTGAAACAATCTGCAATAAAAAAAGGAGTCTCTGTGACAGCCCGCCCAGGCGCGCCTCCCGACGCCTGTTTGCTCGTTTCCCTCTTAGATCTGATTAGATCCTCCGCCATTGTTCCATTCCTCATTCATCATGCGTTTAGTATGCGCAGGAAGTCACGCGCGTCAATACAGCACCACACATAATGGGACACGACAGGACAGGTGCCTGGCTGTACACCTTATCAATAATTCAGGGCGAGCCTGCCGGAATGTTCTAGGTACCTGTGGCTCCAGGTATGCTAACACACACACACACACACACACCCCGTATCTTGGTCTGAGACGGAACGCGCACTCACACACACACACACGCACACACACACACACACACACACACACACACACACACACACACACACACACACACACACACACACCTACATACATACATACATACACATACAGGTATGGGCTCAGCGGGAGACTGTGAGATGACCAGCGGGCAGTAGCCATGGATGAATAGAGTCCACGGGAGTGAGGAGTGGATGTGGGCAGAGGGAAAGCCATGGAGAGAGGGAAGGTGGAATAAAAGACAGAGAGATGGACAGATAGAGAGGAAGAGAGAGGGAGAAAGAGACTTGTGGATGTGAAGTCAAGGATGCATCTCCATTCACGCTTTTATCCAAATTGATGCACAGTGCAGATATACATTTTCATTAGTAGCCTGTCGCCTCGGCGTTACTAGCACCTTTCTACGAGTAACTGTAAGTCAGACCCCTGGAGCACAAGACCAGAGGAGAGTGTGAAGCTGGATATCCACACATACATTTTGTTCTCAGCAATGATTGGGCAAATTATTTGTGCCTTCGTTCACAAACATACGTTGCGCTGGCACGCACATGCAAATTCACACAGCCCTGTGCTCGCATGAATAAAAGAAAAGCTCTCTTAAGTAAGTGAACATGAAGTGATTAGGCCGTCGTCATGCATGTGAGCTATCAGCTGGAAGCTTTATTCCAGCTTTGGGGAGGATCAGGTTATTAAACGGATAATCCAAATGTTGCGCTTATCTTTTTTTCTTCTTCTTTCTCTTCTTTCTTTATCCCTGGTGCTGGTCCGCTGAGATCTTTTTTAATGTACTTAAATAAGAAGTTATTACTGTCCCGCTCGCACATGGGAAGTGGGTCAGCATGATGAATATTGGGTCTTGCGTCGGCCGTGGGTGTCCTCGCTCTACTGTAAACCAGTCCACTTTTCCAACTGTCTCTGCTCACGGTGGACCTTGTAGTACCTCACAGTACTTCACCGTAAGCAGGTTAAACTGTGAGCTGTTTTTATGCCGTTTGGTGTTTTGCGGTGCCCTTGCGCGTTTGACACAGCTTGTTGTAATTTGCCTGTAATACACATGTGTGTCATTAATGGTGATTGAATAGCCCAGCGATCAGTCTCTAAGTGCAGCTCAATTGTGTTGCCTGTGTAATGCCCTTATACTGTCACCTGCACTATTAATACATACCAGAGCATTAGTTTCCGTCTTTGGCTACTGACAAAAATGAATGTGTTTTTTAATGTTCACAACAATCCTGCCTTCCAAAATACAGCCATACAGTCAAATACCTATATATCATATATAGATTAGACACTGCCAGTTGGATTCATTTTTACGTTTATACTTATGGTTCTTAGCAGATGTTTTTTTTTTTTCCAAACCGAAAAAAAAAAAGATTAAGATACATTCAGGTCAGTTCAGCCCAGATATATGTGAGTCTTCCTTTGAGTAAGCCTTTACAAGAGACCACAAGCTATCAATATGCTGATCAGAGAAACTGTTTGGGCCTCCAGTGCTGAGGTTGACCGCATGGCTCCTCCGAGGCCAGACGGTTCAATAGCGGGACCAGACTGTGCATCTGACAGGCTGAGGAGGAAGCCGCCATCGCTTCGGAACATCCAGCGCCTACTGTGCGAAATGTTAAAAAAGCGCAGCATCATTTTAATTCACCCGCTAGATTTTTCCTTGCGATCGCTCGACTTGATGAAATGGGTGGGAAAAAACTAGGGCAGCTCCGCTTCTCATCTTTTGAGTGAAAGCAGCATGAGGTGTCTGCTCAACAGGTTCACAAATTATTCACGACCAAGCCGAATAGAGAGCCACGGTCCCTGCTCTGTGAAGACAAATCCTGTTCATTTCCTACCACACTTCTCACACTAGTACACACACACACACACACACACACACACATACAGGGAGGATGTTTACTAAGGATGCGGAGAAAGTGGTTACTGCTGTCATACCGCTTTTTACATATGCAGTTTGTACCAAGTTCGTAATTAGTGGGGGGAAAAAGCACCGTCTGAAATTCACTGTGGATCTGAGAAAAACGGTAGAACTACAGAGAAATGTTGGAAAGCAGCGTGAGAGCTTAAAGCTCCTCTCCCACACCCCTCCCATGCAGGCTGGGTAGCCAAACAGCATACTGCCACCTGGGAGCTTCCTTCCAGCTTCCAAAAACATACTCTGTTTTATTCCCCAAAACAGCTCTGGCTGGTTGCATAGGTAAAGGTTGGCAACACCATAAGGCTTGTAATGGACTGGCTACACACATCAATAATATACCATTATGAAGAGACATTAATGCACGTACAGCTACATGCAAGGACAGAGACAGCATACAAAGCAGTGGATTTCTGTTGCGGAGTCTTGTGTGCGTTGCGAGGCTGAGTGCAGTGGTTGGGGAGGGCACCGGGAGGAGAGCTGTGCTGTTTGGATGCAGTGCAGAGTCCAGCAGCTGGTCAGCTGAGCCTCTGAGCCTCATGTGAAGGGGAGTAGATTTTGGCCCAAGTGGACTGGATCAAGAAGAAGAGGCTGGCTGGAGGTTTCGCTCATCCACTCACAGTGTGGGACCATACTGCCACCTACAGAATGTTGTGGAGTACTGCACACCTTTCCGTGTTCATTTGAGATTTTTTTTTGTTGTCTCACCTAAAATGGTATAGACAATAAGGTATGGATTTGTGTGTGTGCGTGTGTGTGTGTGTGTGTGTGTGTTCTTGCCTCTACCCCAGCTCTACCGGGCATCAGTGCTGTTCGAGGCGATTCGTCACGAGGCTCAGCACAGCTCCGACTACAAGCTGTCCCTCTTCGACCTGCAGACGTCCTCCTATCAGGCTCTCCAAAGGGTGCTCGTCAGCCTCGGTAATCGACTACCTATGTCTGGTCTCGCTCATTGTCCACTTCCATTGCTATTGTTGTCATGTTTCATGTATGTTTGATATTACAGTCATATATAGCCATAGCTTATAGCATAGCTCAGCATTGTGTCAGGGAACAGCCCATAGGCCCAATAGGGGGTCATAAAAGATGTTGCTATGCTGCACAAACGATAGAACACTGACTTTCTGATTAAGAAGGAGGTCTTATTGATTACTGCTTGAAATGGTGAAATATTTTGTATTGATTGTCAATCCCACTAAATCTGTGGCAAAATGCTAGTTTAAAAATAGCTTCCCTTTAGCTCAGTGCTAGCTGTGGTGTTAGCCCCGTGCTGCACCCACTCAAAGCCAAGCTGTGTATTGTAGTCCAGTGCTCTAGTTTCTCCTTTAACCTTTAACCCCTGACCTCAACAGGTCACCATGACGAGGCACTGGCGGTGGCCGAACGCGGGCGCACGCGAGCCTTCGCCGACCTGCTGGTGGAGCGTCAGACGGGTCAGCAGGACGCGGACGCCTACAGCCCGGCCACGGTGGAGCAGATCTTGGACGCGGTCAACAAGCAGCGTGCCCTGGTGCTCTACTTCTCGCTCGCCGCCGGATACCTGTACAGCTGGCTGCTGGCGCCCGGAGCTGGTGAGCAGTGTGTGTGTGTGTGTGTGTGTGTGTGTGTGTGTGTGTGTGTGTGTGTTTGTGTGTGTTTGTGTGTGTGTGTGTGTGTGTGTGTGTGTGTGTGTGTGTGTGTGTGTGTGTGTGTGTGTGTGTGCTGGCTATCCTCTGTGATGAGCACACAAGAGCACAACCCTGCATTCACACACAGAAGTAGTGTAGTGTAGTGTGAAGAAGTGTAGTGTGTGCGCCCACACACACACACACACACACACACACACACACACACACACACACACACACACACACACGGCTGCACTCCTCCTTGAGGGCATGGCTGCTGCAGGATGGAGAGAATGAGATGAGACTGACACCGAGCCACCTGGCACTCCTGTCTGTGTGGACTTGGCAGCACACACTCACACACACACACACACACACACACACTCACACACACACACACACTCACACACACACACACCCTCACACCCCAGGCTGATTTGCACCATGTGGCACAGGAACACGGGGTGATGGAACCCAGACTCTACCCCTTCAGAGATGCAAACACACACACACACACTGAAAACCACATGCACATGCATGATAATGCACACACACACACGTGCATACACACATGTGGACTTACTCATATACACTCACTGAATGCAATAACACATACTACTAATAATAGCACATGAATAAACCTGGCACATATGCACCATGCACCACACATACATACACACCCACCCACACATACACACACACACACACACACATGTGTAGTGTTTAGATTGACCTTCCTGTATGAACGTACTAGTTCACAGAGAACATCACGTTGGGCAGCAGCAGATTGGATGCAGTCCTTTTCCATTTGCCTTTGATTTTTCAAGGGAAGCCATTTGACGAAAAAAAAAAAAAAAAAACTCAATTGTGGAATTGCTGCTGGCAACTTCCTTCAGATTCCAGAATGTGTTTCAGCATGAAGCTTTTGAAGCTTTTTTGAAATGAAGCGTTTGAAGGACAAGTCTTTTCAAACAAGTTTTTCAATAGCCCCTCTCTTTTCCTTCTGGGTTGTTACTTTATAGAAATGTTAAATGGGAAAGATATTAAGCATGAGACTTAAATCATTATGTGCCGTAATGATTCAGTTTAAATTGCTACCAGACCGACTTCTTTCATTTTTTTACTGAACGCATTCTGGGTTGTTTTGGTATCTTCTCAACACTTTGAGGCCAGTGCTAGTGATGCTCGCTGCAGTGAATTCTACTGAACATCATGCCCCAGATGTTAGCCAACACTGGCCCAGAGGAGGGCCGCATCCGCTCTGAACTCACCCTCTATCCTGGGTTCCATCACTGACTTCTGTCAACTCATGACGCAATAACACATCGTTGTATGTGCAGGTCTGCCGTGACAGTTGAGCCGAACTGATCTGAGAGCAGTGTAGCACCCCGACTCCTGCCATCCCCACCCCAGTATCGTCACTGTCAAGAGCGCCTGCAGTCAACCCCCCGACCCAGTTCCTGCCCTCTAACCAGACCCAGTCAGACAGATGGCTCCAGCACGCCGCCTTTATGTTTTATTCACTCCAACTTACTTATTCATCTCTTGTTACTTGTGTATTCAGGCTAGTAGGTCTACGCTAGTCGCACAAAGTTCAGTTTCTTGAATTATTGTCCTGGTATGTTTATGTATGTGGTGGCGTGCGGTGTGCAATGTAATTGTGAATAGTTAGAGATGTACCTGCAATGATCTTTTTCTGTTCTTCTTTTCCTTTCTTTCTTTCTTTCTTTCTTTCTTTCTCTCTTTCTTTCTTTCTCTGTCTGTCTCTCTTTTTCTCTCTCGTTCTCCCCCTCTGTCTGTGTCCCCAGGCATCCTGAAGTTCCATGAGGTCTATCTGGGCGAGGGGGTGTCGGAGGGGGACCCTGAGTTCCAGGAGGGGGCCGGGGGAGGAGGCGGAGGAGGAGGAGGTGGTGCGGGCGTGGCTGGGGGCTCCTCCCTGGAGCAGTACATCTCCAGCGCCCGCGAGGCCCTCGGCGTGGAGTCCTACTACAGCAGGTGGGGAATCCACCGCCCGCCCCCGACGGCCACAAGGACACAAGCAGGCCAGATAGCAGAGCAGCAACACATTTAGACTTGCGACTGGGGAGATGGAGTAAAGAGAGTAGAATCATGGGTGGATGGATTATGAGTGGAAGAATGGATAATGGATGGAAGAAGAATGAAAGAAAAGATTGTGCAGATATGGGGGGTAGATTATGTTCATTCACCAATCTTCACCTCAACCTGGTGTGTGGTGAGCGTTCTGGCGCATAATGGCTGCCGTGCATCATCCAGTTGGGTTCTACACACTGGTGGTGGTTAGTGAGGTTCCCTCTTCACTGTGAAGCGCTTTAAGTGCCTTTATAAAGCTTGAGTTGTTGTTGTTGTTGTTATTGTTGTTGTATGGATTCAAATTATGGTCGGATGGATGAGAGGAATGATGACTGAAAGAATAGATAATGTTTAAGACTATTAGCTGAACAGACTATAGAATGTACAAACAGAGGTACTGATAAACAAATCCATATGCTAACATATACAATCCCTTGACAGACAGCACCGACAGCTCATTTAAATGTCTTCAGTTGCACCAACACTGCTGCAAACATCTGAGCCATTATATTCTGATATCAACACTCCGCGGTCGGGGCTGTTTCCATTATCACTGCCCCATCTGATCCGCTGTTCCTCAGCTGCAAACCGCAGCGCTACCTTGGCCAATGGAGTGCCAGTCTGGCGTGAGGCCCCCAGTCTCCCTGTGCCACCGCTGTTGGTGTAAATTAGGCTTGGAGTTGCGCTGTGGTTTTGCGCTCGGCACTCAAGCGCAGCTCAGAGATCTTACATATGCCAAAGTCAGCTTTCACACAGGGGCTGCTCGAGCGTAAGGCTTTAGTCGCTCTCTTTCTCTTTTCTCTCTCTCTCTCTCTCTCTCTCTCTCTTCCCGATGCTCCTTCAGACACTCTCTCTGAACTTCGTTTGAAATGGATGAGGGGCTAACCGCATCTCAGTAATGACTGCAAAATATTACGCACACTTACAATCATGAGTGTGCAAACACACATGAGCAGCCGTATGTGTGTATGCGTGCACACACACGCACACGCACACACACACATACACACACATTCTTATTTCTGGGGGCTTTCATCTAGATCCCACCACAGCGTTTGCCTCCCAGCGTCGCCTGCTCTCATTAAAGCCGAAGCAGCCGCGACCATCCGATGCGCTTTCGATTCTGAAATTTGACTGGCCTCATTAAAAAAACGGAAATAAATAATGGAGAAAAATGAAGGGGAAAAAAATCATACGCATCATAATTGCCACCCAGGCTGCCTAAATATGCACATCTCCACGTCACTAGGAGACAGATGCGAAAAAAAAAAAAAACTCCTTCGCCACATAGTGCATTTACCTACTCAGCGTTCGGCTGTAAAAATGCGGTGTCATTTTGTTTATCCTGACCCAACCTCCCCCCCCCCCCCCTTCGCTCTCCTGCGATGAGACGCCACAGTAACGGCACTTAAACATCAGCCATTGAGATGATAGCCGTGGCCACTCAAGAGACTCTGGGTTTCCTGGTCTCAATGTGTTGCATCAGTAGCCTTTCAAGTGGAGCTGAGGAGGTCTGTGATGGTGCTGAATGATTTGGGGTGGAGGAGGGAGGGTGGGGGTTGAATTTGAAGAGCCAGTGGAATTAGATGAGGCCTAGTAAAAAAAAAAAAACGTATTCAAAGAGGGAGAGAAGAGAGATGAGGGAGAGAGAGAGAGGGATAGAGAGAGAGAGCGAAGGAGGTCGGGTTCCCATGGTTTGACAAAATTGGCCTGGAATCTGGGCTAGTAGTAGAGATGGAGAGGGAGAGTGGAGGATGAAAAAAAGTACAGGGGGAAGAGAGGAAAGGAGGGAGGGGGGGTTGCAGAGGAGGTGGGGGGAGTGGGGGTTCAATGAGTGTGTGATTCTCCTATAGTGAGTGAGTGTCTAGTGGGTGATGGAGTGCTGCAGATAGTGGAAATGAAGAGGGGGGACACCCCGCTGACTGGATCAGGACTCGCCAGTGTGTGAAAGGAAAGGGTTTTATACAGAGCCTGTCCAGAGAGAGAGGGAGAGAGAGAGAGAAGTATGTGGGGAAAACAATGTGTCCAGAGTGAAAACGAGACTGTGTGTGTGTAAAAGTGTCTGTGTGGCTGATTTACAGTTAGTCATGCCCCTTGAGTATATCCTTGGTGTATGACTGTGCATACTCACACATACATAAACACAGTGAGTGTGGATGTGCTTGAGTCAGTGTGTGCACATGTATTTGTGTGTGTATGTGTGTACTGTATGTGTGTGTGTGTTGTAACCGGTAAGGCTTAGAGATCCCTTGCGCCCCCCCCACCCCATCCAGCTCTTCCTCTGTTCACTCTCTGGAACTAATTTCCTCCCGAGCCTTTCAAAGTTACTGCTGTCACTAAATGAAACATGCTATGCTTGACAGAGAATATGCCTGTTCAATTTGCGCTACATGAAAAAAATATGACAAATAATGATTGTGTTATGAATAATCATGTTTCTTTACCTTCTATCCCTCTCTCCTTCTTTCACTCCCTTCCTCCTTCCCTTCCTTCTTCCACACTCCTCCTTTCCCTCCCTCCCTCTCTCCTCTCCCTCGCTCTCTCCATCCCTGCAGAGGCTGTTCTGGCAGTGAGACGGAGAGTGAGGCAGGGGATCTGTTGGATCAGCAGTTTGAGGAGCTCAACAACAAGCTGAACACAGGCTTCCTCCGCATGGTGTCCAGGAACAACCTCTTCAACAGGTCAGGCCCACCCGCCACACGCTCAGTCCACGCCAGCGGCCATCACCTCACACCATTCCACACCACCCCTTCCCCCGCACACACACACACACACACACGCACACACACACACACACACACACACACACACACACACACACACACACACACACACACACACACACACACAAGCGCACACACACACACAAGCGCACACACACACACTCGCTCAGGCATTCAGGTCATGTCTCTTCATGTATAGAGCTGTGTTTATGTTCCTCAGGTTACCACCCACGATTTGCAAAGGTCACCTCGCAACCAACTGAACCATGAAGTTCAATTTTACCTCCTGCCGATCAATAATGTGTGTGTGCGTGTGAGAGAGAGGGAGAGATTGGTTCTGTGTTGACACACATGTGAGTGTGTTTGTGTGTATGAGTCCATGTGCGTGAGTGTACACCAGTGTGTGTGTGTGTCCACACATGTGTGTGAATGCTGTACATACACATACATACATACATACACATGTTTATGTGTATGTGTGTGTGTGTATGAAAGAGGGAGAGAGAGAGAGAGAGTGTGTGTGTGTGTGTGTGTGTGTGTGTGTGTGTGTGTGTGTGTGTGTGTGTGTGTGTGTGTGTATGTGTGTGTACATGCAAGGATGCATGTATGTGTATGTATGTGTGTGTGTGTGTGAGAGAGTGAGTGAGAGAGAGAGATAAAGAGAGAGTGTGTGTGTGTGTGTGTGTGTGTGTATATGTGCTCGTGCATGTGCGTGCGCGTGTGTGTGTGTATGTGTGAACAGTCAGCCTTTGAAGAGAAGGGTAATTCTCTCTGTAATTGAGTTTGGGTCTCATTAAGCCTCGGTAATGGGCTTCTGCGGTGATAATCCCCCCATTCTTCCCAATTGTGATAAAACTCTGGGCTATCTCTCCATAGACCACAGGAGAAAGGCGCACCACCACCACCACCTCCCCACCTCCCTTATTGCGCCTGCACTCATCCGCAATTTAAGTCTCTCTCTCTCTCATTTCACATGCTTTCATCATGTCTCCGCGGCTCTCGTGCAGCCTCGGCTGTATTGTGCTGTTTGCTTTTTACTCTGTTCTTCTCCACTGTCAAGAAAAAAGTCTCGACAAGAAGACGACGAACTTTGCAGGAGAATCAGACATTCTGTTCTGTTCGGGCTTTTCGTGTGTTTTGTCTTCTAAATGAATTGCGAATCGAGTCACATCAGAGTTGAGTCAGAGTTCTCATCTCTCATCTCTCTCTCTCATCTCTCCCCATCTTTCTTTTTTTCTGTTCTGTGTGTGTCGCTCTTATTAAATTATTACACTATTTGGACTGTTCAGTTTGATTTGTTCATATGATGAACTCAAGCCACGTGCTGTAAAGATGGCAGAGGGTTTTAGCATTGTTTTTCTCTGAGACCTGGGTCTGCTTTAGCGCTGTGCTCCTCCCAGGGCCCTGATCTGGCACTAGCGCCCCATCAGATCCAGTCTCTGCTGTAATCCCCCTCGTGTAGGGGGGACAGCAGAACCAGGTCATCAGCATAGAGCAGTCATTTGATCTGTGCTGCCGGGCCATCGGGCGGGGTGAGGGGAGGCACGGAGGAGTTCTCTGGAACAGAACGCCAGCCAATTAGTGGGTGTAAATATTAAATGATGTTGGGTTTCAGCTGCAGCCCTGTTTCTCTCTCCCCTGCTGCTGAGACTCCTGAGCTTCCCCCTCCTATCATTACATCAGATCCTGTTTCACCCTGTTCTACCGTTTTCCACTGATAAAGTCACAACCCTGCTTGCAAATGTCTCAGTGCCACTGTGAATGAACACATCTGATATTAATAGGGTAAAGATTATATCATTTGTCATGATACTGAACATGTCACCTCTAAAGGGGTGTGTCAGATTTAGATATGACTAAAGGTGTGGTGGTTAGCCTCTCTGTGGCATTGTAAACACCACATTTAAAACTGCTATAATCACTGCTGTAAAAAAAAAAAAAACTGCTAAAAATAACATGTTGCAATAATAACGTGTTACATGTTGTGTGCCTAAAGGTCAAATAAGGTTTGCAAAACTGGCAAACCATGTCATGCAATGCCATCCAATCTGTAGGCTGTGATTGGGGTCAGTTTTAACCGGGAGATAGTCTTAATTAGTCTGAACTTCCAGATGGCAGGAAACTGCTCCCGGCAACTTAAATAACTTTGGTTTTGGCAAAATCAGAGCAGGAAACATTGTGAAATCCCATGTAGGATGTTACAAGCACAGTCCAGACGTCCAGTGGATCTTGCTTTGAAGAATATTTCTAATTTTGGATGGCTTTTCTCTAAACTATTTTAATATGTATGTGGGCCCATTCTTAAAAAGTGTTTGAATATGGGTTGTTTGTCCTATATCTTTTGATGTTATTCCAGTTGTTACACAATCTATTTATCATAATGGGATCCTCAAGTAGTCTTACTCTCTCCATCTCTCTCTCTCTCTCTCTCTCTCTCTCTCTCTCCCCCCTTCTTCTTTTTCTCTCTAGGAGCTGCCAGAGCATGACCAGTCTCTTCAGTAACCCCATGTCTCCGGTGAAGGACGGCACGTCCTCTCTGTCTCACCGGCCGAGCTCCCTCAACAAGCCGCCGCTCCGCACGCTCTACGACCTGCTCATCGCGCCCATGGAGGGGGTGAGCAGAGTGCCCCAACCCACACACACACACACACACACACACACACACTTACTGTACACATACACACATACCACAGCTACATACAACCACCTCAGACGCTCTCAGTATTCGCTATGTACAAACATTCAAAATCACCCAATATACACTATCCTGAATACCACCATAATGACACACACACACACACACACACACACACACACACACACACACAGACACACACACACACACACACACACTCACACTCACACTCACACACTCACACTCACACTCACACCTTTTGTGTTCCACAGTGAACAGTGTTATTCTCTCACATTCTTATCAGAGAATACAATACAATGGAAGTGATTGCCTTTGTAACTTGTACAGGTCTAATCCATCTCCTGTGCAGCCGTTTGGACATGCTCAGTGTGTAGTTAATCAGAGAAATGAGACGGGCCGACCGAGAGCTTTGTACTGAGGTGGCTTTGTACTGCCCGGGGCCCTGGGCCTCCACTGGCTCTCATGAAAAGCCTCCGCTCTGCAGCGGTCTGCATATCAGACTCAGGAGGCTCCCTTCATCTGAGCACAATTGTTATGGCTGCAATCACCTCACTGTTCCGTTTTAGACACACCCTGTAAGAGAAAACAAAGTGCAATCACAACCACAAGAGGGCGATGGTGTGCTGAATTTCACCAACTCACATATATGCCATTAGCTATACTGTGCATATTTGCTTATTATCTAGCCACTCATTTGTCTACTACACACAATACTTATCTGTGCTCAGAATAGAACTTGTATATTGGTCCTATTCTCAATCCTATACACAGTTTCCAAGTTCCACTGTAGTTTGGCTGCATGGTCACCAGGTCACAGTATAAATTTCTCTCTCTCTTCTCTTTCTCCATCTCCACTCCTCCCTCTCCTCTCCCTCTCCTCCCTCTCTCCTCCATCTCCACCCCTCCCTCTCCTCCCCCTCTCCTCCCTCTCCTCCCTCTCTCCTCCATCTCCACTCCTCCCTCTCCTCTCCCTCTCCTCCCTCTCTCCTCCATCTCCACCCCTCCCTCTCCTCCCCCTCTCCTCCATCTCCACCCCTCCCTCTCCTCCCCCTCTCCTCTCCCTCTCCTCTCCCTCTCCTCCCTCTCTCCTCCATCTCCACCCCTCCCTCTCCTCCCCCTCTCCTCCCCCTCTCCTCTCCCTCTCCTCTCCCTCTCCTCCCTCTCTCCTCCATCTCCACCCCTCCCTCTCCTCCCCCTCTCCTCCCCCTCTCCTCCCCAGGGCCTGATGCACTCCAGTGGGCCTGTGGGGCGCCACCGTCAGCTGGTGCTGGTGCTGGAGGGTGAACTCTACCTGATCCCGTTCGCCCTGCTCAAGGGCAGCTCGTCCAACGAGTACCTGTACGAGCGCTTCAGCCTCATCGCCGTGCCCTCCATACGCTCCCTGGGCGCCGTCTCCAAGGTGACCGCCACTGCCCCGCCTTGCCTCAGTGCCTCCTGGGAAATGACAGTGTCGTGTGGGGTCGTTGGAGACAGAGAGAGAGAGAAATGATTCCTGAAAGTGATGAAAACACATGAATGTGACCTCTGATGAAAAGTGTGACCCTGTCTTTTTATGGATGGGACTCATTTGGACTCCATATCCATGCATGTTTCAGAGGGACTCATGCAACTTCAACTGCCCCTAAGGCATATGGGGGATATTACAATGTATAGATATTACAATGCACAGGGGCCATATTACAATGATCACATACCAGCTGTAGAATACAATACTATTTGAGACTAAAGGGCCGTTCACACCAGGAATGATAACGATAACTATAACCATAACGATAAAAGCGCCCACACTGACCAACGATAAGCAAAGTCTCTCCTTGTGTTAATGATGTTAATGTGATGGCTAAAATGTGATGGGTTCTGATTGGCTGTTAGCTTTTCTCAAAATCGCTTCATTGCTCATTCTTCATGTCGTTATCGTTATAATTTATCTGTGAACGTCGTCATTCATAACAAGAATGATATTTTTGTATAGTTATCATTCTTGGTGTGAACGGCCCTTAAATGTGTCAGGACTAAATGTGTCATCACAAAAAGACCTGCTTTACATAGGAAGGGCTTCTAACATGTCTAACTAGATGTCCAGATTGGAAATATTATAATAATGTGTCCTGTTGATGTATAGGTACAATGCATTGTCCAGTCTAATTCCTCCCCCTTTCTCTCGTCCTCTCCCATAGGCCAACGCCCGGCGCATGGTGTCCTGTGGGGGTGGCGTCGGCACGGCGGCGGTGGTGGGCAACCCTCGGCTGCCGTCGTCGGCCATGGACCGCTGGCTGTGGGGGCCCATGCCCTCGGCCGAGGAGGAGGCGGCCATGGTGGCCGAGCTGCTGGGCTGCCAGCCGCTGTGCGGCGCCGGCGCCACCAAGGAGCGCGTGATGGCCGCCCTGAGCCAGGCCGAGTGCGCCCACTTCGCCACGCACGTCTCCTGGAAGCTGGCCGCCCTGGTGCTGGCGCCCAACCAGGAGGGCCCCGGGGCAGTCGGAGGGGCCAGCGGAGCTGACCGAGGAGGAGGAGGAGGAGGAGGAGGAGGAGGAGGAGGAGGTGGTGGTGGAAGTGGAGGAGGCGGTGGTGGTGGGAGGAAAGGGTCGTTTGGGAGCGGGGGTTACAACATGGGCGATGACGGTAGCGATGTGGAGAGTATATGCGACAGCCCGTCGCTACAGGAGTTCCTACTCACGGCGGCCGACATACTGGACATGCGGCTGCCGGTCAAGCTGGTGGTGCTGGGGTGAGTGGAGAAGAGGAGTGACCAAAATAGCTCATAAGTTACACAAGAGATTAAAAGTCAAACATCCACTCATGAAGCTTCAGCTAGACAGAATGGTTTCAGAATGGCCCTGATTAATGTGGAATCTCACACTCTAAAGTGTGGAAACTCGCACTCGCAAATAAAATAAAGTCACACTGTAATAAATGTTGAAACTCACACTCTTCATTCTGGCACATTTACCTTTCCGTAATGGATGTGAGTGTTAAGTTAGTGTCTCCAGAAAGGAGTTCTAGCTCTCCTTAATGTATCGTTTCACTGATTCCAGTTTAAAAAAGCAGAGATGAATTGTCAGCTATCAACTAGTTTTAAAGCTATTATTAAAACTATTGTTAAAGCTATTTTTAAAGCTATTTTTGAAACACCCAACATGATCAAGATTTCTGCTGGTGTGTATTGACCTGTGTCTTGTGTGTTTGCGCGCAGCTCGTACCAGGAGTCCAGCAGCAAGGTGACGGCGGACGGAGTGGTGGGCCTGACGCGGGCCTTCCTGGCAGCGGGCGCTCAGTGTGTGCTGGTGTCGCTGTGGCCGGTGCCCGTGGCCGCCTCTAAGGTGTTCGTGCACGCCTTCTACTCGGCGCTGCTCAACGGCTCCAAGGCCAGCGCCGCGCTCACCGACGCCATGAAGACGGTGCAGAGCAGCAAGCAGTTCTCACACCCCTCCAACTGGGCAGGTGAGGGGAAACACACACACACACACACACACACCCAACACGCCAGAGGACAGAGAGCAATTTTTAGTCCCGCTTGTGTCTGAGGAAGCCTCTGGCCGTAGGAAACCATCCATTTGCCCATAGTCGTGTGGTCCCATATCTAGGTTCCTTAGCTGTATGTTATCACAAACAAAGCTATTTCACAGATCCGTGTACTGGATATTTGTAGTCATTAGTGATTTAGGTGGTTAATTTTAGCATCTGACAAACATAGAACTGAATCATAATGTACACAGCGATGGTGAAAGGATTTAGTGGTGGTGCAGTAGAGTGTATTGAAAACAGTGGAATCAAATGGAATGGAACATCAAATGCAGAGTTGAGCACACTAATGTTGCCGCCTGTGTGAGGGGGCCTTTAGGAGTGGAGCAGGTGTCAGTTGAACGGTTTGTTTTGCAGGCTTCATGCTGATTGGCAGTGATGTGAAGTTGAACAGCCCCTCGTCTCTGATTGGCCAGGCCCTGGCTGAAATCCTGCAGTACCCAGAGAGGGCCAGAGATGCTCTGCGTGTGCTGCTGCACCTGGTGAGTGAGGAGCCCCAGTCCTAGTCTTTGATCACACTTGATGAGGAATAAAAAGGATTGTATGGGCAGCACTGTGATTGGAATTGCTAATTCTACTGTCATGTGTAATTACTGAAAGTGTGGTGTAGCTCAGGATCATTAGTCCTAAAATCATTATCATTTATTTTCATTAATTAATCATTTATTTTATATAACATTCTTCAATTGTTAACAACCAGTTTTAGTGGAATAAATATTGTAGGTCTGTTGCATACCCCTGTGCTGCTTTGTTAAGTGTTGCTCTCTGGCGCCCTCAGGTGGAGAAGTCCCTGCAGCGCATCCAGAATGGCCAGAAGAACTCCATGTACACGTCTCAGCAGAGTGTGGAGAACAAGGTGGGCGGCGTGCCGGGCTGGCAGGCCCTGCTGTCGGCCGTGGGCTTCCGCCTGGACCAGGCCGCCACCGGCATCCCCGCCGCCGTCTTCTTTCCCACGGCTGACCCCGGAGACCGGCTCCAGCAGTGCAGCGCCACCCTGCAGTCCCTACTGGGTATGAACCAACCACACCCTCACCTCAGCACATGCTGGTCAGCACAGCTGGACCCATATAGCAGATATACATGCTGCAGCTCCTACAGGTCAGCTGCAGCTACTACAGGTCATTTATTAGCTATGGACACACTATGGAGTGTTTTGAAATCCAAACAGTAGAGGGTATATGTGTGATAACTGGATGTGAGAGTGAAAGTCTGAATGCTTGAAACAGTATGGATTCAGTTGATTTTACTGCAGGTCCACGAAAAAGGTTCCAAAATCACTGCATATTTCTAGACTTCTAGCCATCTGTTCCAAAAACATCATTTTGTATGCCTGGAACTCTTTTTTTTTTTAAGGCTGTTCTAACAAAAGCCACTCCACAAACAAACCCAGGGTTTCAGAGCGTTCTGCCCAAGCCTTGCCTGAGGGAACCGTACCCCCCCCCCCCCCCCCAATGTAAACACAAAAGAGGAACCCAGAACCCACAGATCTTGTTGTTGCCTTGCATTCTTTCCCTCTCTCATCCTTTCCTTGGCTTCCTCCCTTTGTTTGTGGCGCAGGTCTTCCACCCCCTGCACTCCAGGCCCTGTGTAAACTCATATCTGCCTCCGAGGCAGGGGAGCAGCTCATCAGCCGGGTAGGTAGACGGGGAACGAAGAAGTCACTAATATGATGTTACAACTGAACATATTATGATCTTATAACCACATTTCTACAGCATAGGATGTGTTAAAAGTGAAGCAAAATGTTTGCCATCAATAAATGTGCCAAAGTATGTTAGTTCAACTAAGATCTTGGAAAACTAAGAACTTGGTCTGCACATAAGTTGTCCTTATGAGATCAACCATAAGTTAGTAACAATGGTATGACTTTTCTATAAGCCTTGTGGTGGTTATGACCGTTCGGAGCACATGAATGGTCTTGCCTACATTACATCATGCTGCACACTGCAGTGGTCTGCCTGTGTTGGGGCACACATGGAGAAAATCCTCCCTGGATTTAATCTGCCGCAACCACAGTGTGAACCAAACCTCAGCCTGCTTAAGACTGTGTGAGAGGCCTGTTCACAACACAATGGCACCCACATTTACTCCATCGCTTTCAGTCTCTCTGCTCTTTCTTCTTTCTCTCTCTCTCTCTCTCTCTCTCTCTCTCTCACACACACACACACACACACACACACACACACACACACACACACACAAACACAACCACCTTTCAGTGCTTCATCTCAATACAACTGTCCTCATTTACCCTCGGCAAATAAAGGGATCTTTTCTGGCCTCTTAATCTCAAAGTTATTCAGGCACCCTATCAAAAGCAGTAGTCATTAGTGTAACATTCACTTCAAAAAAGCCAGATTAGTTTACCAGCAAGACCATGGCCTCACAATTTCCCAGATCTGGAGACAGCCTAATAGCAGACAGATAAAAGAATGATTGGTGTCCACTAAGGTTGCTTTACAAGTTTGCATCTAGTTTTCCGGTAAGGACAACAATGCTGATACAGTGATGTCCAGTACAGTGGACAATTGACGGATGGTCTGGGATCTGGTACATCTGTTTGTTTAGTCCTCTCTTGATCACAACGAACATCCATAATAGAGCCACGGTGTCCGTCACATGACCTTTGAGAACACAGAGTAGCTCTGTTCACATCCTGTGGTTTAAAGCTGGTCACATAAGACTGAAAGAATGTTATATAAGGACCACTGATTGATTTGCACGTTTGTGCTTTACTAAATTCTCACAAAACCACTGTGCTAATCAAATTAGTTTCAGAGTGCAGCTTATGTTGATAATGTCTGAAATTAGTTAAGGGTTCAGTCATAAAAAGACATCCAGTGGAATTCTATATTTGTCTTCATGGTCTAAAATAGATTAGAGTTGATTAACAATATACCTGCAATTCTATGTCACCTTCAGTTGCAGCAAGTAGACTTTCCCATATTTACAGCAGTCCCAGCACGTTATTCAACAAACCAAATGTCCTATCAGTACTACCTGGACATATTTGCATAGTGTTTTATGTTATTCACAGGCTGTCTATTGTTCTTCACCTCTGGTCTGTGTGTCATGGCAGTCTGTACATAGCTTCTGTTTTGCTGAGTTGTGTGGTCTGCAGCTCTAACTGGACTGTGAATGCATGGCCTTGAAAAGCCTCCTTTCTCACCGCCCTCCCTCTCTCTCTCTCTCTCTTGTCTCCTTTTGTCTCTCTCCATCCCGCCTCTGTCCGGATTGAAGGCTGTTAAAAATATGGTGGGAATGGTAAGTGTTTCTAAGCGCCCTTTTCACCTCATGCTAAATGCCTCCTGCCTCCATCCTTCCATTCATGTCTCAACAGCGCTGCTTGAAAGCAGGCAAACTAACAGAACTTAATACGAATGCAACACAGTACAGTTTAACACACTGCTGCAAGCTTTACCATCACTGCGAGCGCTGAAACAAATGTTTACGATATACGAGTGATGCAATAATCCACAGTAGGAGATGAACACCAATAAACCTCTACCGTGACACCACAGTTGTGGTGTGCTGTTTATCTAGGTTGATGCATTATCAAAGCTTAGAGAAGAAGACCTAAGTTAATGTTTAGATGGATTGTTTAGGTCTCACGATCAGTGCTATTAAATCTCCATAGAAATGAGTTCAGCTTCACTGTGCAAACGAATGCACAGTTCCCTTGGTGATTAGATCACCAGAGTTCACCTGAGGCCAAAGGAGCGGTTCCGACCAAACTGTAGAAGCTTAAACAGGGGAAAGAAAGAAGCGAATATAAACAAAAGAAAAAAAACCCTGGCACGGTCTCAGAACCACACAGACTTGTGAGTCATAAAGACATCTCTGTTTACAGGGAGAGGTAAGCCCATTAGAAACAGCAGCTCAGTGATCCACAGGGTCCCACCTCTTTAACTGAGGTCCACCTTCTGCTAATCTAAAACACATGTGGCGTCCATGTGACCAAGGGTCTCCGCCATGGAGGCTGTTGACACAGTGAGGCTCAGAAAGGCTTAGCCCAAAGGATGGGGTCAAAGGGCAAGGTGGCCAACTATTAGGCAATTTTTAAGGAATAGAATAGGCTTCTGTGACCACCGTGGCCCTCTTAAGTATGTTGGTACTGCACTGATGTTAAATGTGCTTAGACTTCCTGTATGAGCAACAGGTTTTTCTAGTTCCAGCTGAACATATTGTCCGGAAAGCTAAGATGCATATGAAACCAATAACATCAATTAACATAAAGACATGGTACCACCATAGGGTGATATGACCTCATTGTTTTTGTTAAACATACAGTACATCTAACAATGGAGTTTATTATTTAAAAAATATATATATTACAGAATTTAATCAGATGGATTGTTATTTGATACAAACATTTATCATTATAACAAATTCCAAGTTTTATGTTTTAAGAAGCATGTAGCAAATCATAAACCTATAACCTGAATCCTATGGGCCCTATCATGACATTCTAAAGTGCATCGTCACTCGTCAAAAGTCTATTCAAATTTAGTAGGATGTCCAGTTCACATTGGGAGGGGTTTCGTTATCAAACGTGGAGCGCATGGCGCAACAAGGTGTTCCTAGGTTTTTTAATCAGTCATATGGGTGTGTTTGGGGCGTAACATCATTTTAAACCAATGAGAATGACATCTGTCATTCCCTTTAACGGCGCAACGCGCGATATGTCAAATAAATGCATCGGTATTTTGGCATTTGGCATTCGCATTTGAAGGAGGCTGCTTGAAACCTAGCATAGCCTTCACGCATTTGCACTCGTCTATTATTTGATGAAACTAACTTCACCAAGGAGTCAGTCAACGACAAGACAGTTATATGCAGTTACTTTCACTATTGACTGACAATGGGTTACCACCGAAAACATAGGCTGGAAAAAGCAACACTTACCCTAATGTTGCTCAAATGACTGAATAAAACAACATTTATCCTGCAGAGGAGTTGCTTATATCTCGTGGCAGTGTGTCTTCAGCTGTGCTCCATACGTGTCTCTCGCCTCTCCCCTAATCACTTTTAACAGTCATTACCAATTTGCAAATGATGGTGAATAACTACTCATCATGAGATGTACAATATTTCGTAATATCTTTATTCTAATTATGTTTCCCATTGTAATCGTGCAATTTGTAATGCTTTGCATGGAGGTGCGCTGGTGTGCGTTCATGAATGATAGAAGGATGGTGCGTGCACCTGCCAATATGACTCTTGACATGCGCTCTTAAAATAGCATATGAACAACTCGCCATTGACTTCTGACCAGGTTTAGGTGGTGTATGATAGCGATTTTTAGACAACGCGCCAGGCCCCTCCCTAGGTTGTTAATTGCCACACCCCTGGGCGCAATGCTTAAAAAATAAACATGCAAAATACCAAATTATACTTTCCGCGGGTGAATAACGAGTTTTGCGCTGGTGCCCAAAATACAGCCCTATATATCTATTTGCTACACCCCTCACCTGAACCACTGGCTCCACCCCCACCCCAGCCCAAACCATTAGACCAAAACATCATGCATTGGTGACCAAATACACCTTGTCTATGCCCACTAAAACTTCCATATTGTGTCCCTGTAGCTCCACCAGGTGCTGGTCCAGCTGCAGTCGGGGGAGAAGGAGCAGGACTTCTCCCTGATGCCCATCCAGGTGTCCATCAGCGTCCAGCTCTGGAGGCTGCCCGGGTGCCACGAGTTTCTGGCCGCCCTGGGTGAGTCTACGACACTGCCACCACCACCAGCGCTTTGGATTGAAGACCCTAGAGAGCCAGTTCGCAACGCTGTGCTGTTTTAGATATGCTAACCCAAGCTGGTCATAAATCAGAAACAGGTTTCTCAATTGTCTGACAGAAAGAACACATAACCCTTAAAGCTATTGTGAATCAAAACATCAGGGGAGAAAATACTTTCTATACAGTACATACAGAATGTTAGAGGGGTTGTTCAACTTTGATATTGTAGTAGCATTGCATATTTGTTTTTCTGACATATTTCGGTGTAAATTATCCTTGCCTCTTTCAGGATTTGACCTGTGTGAGGTGGGTCAAGAAGAGGTCATCCTGAAAACTGGCAAACAGGCCAACCGTCGCACCATGCACTTTGCTCTGCAATCCCTGTTGGCACTGTTTGGTAAGAAATGCTAGATAATAAAAGACTCAATTGATTAACACATTGATTGATATAAATTGAATAGCCAACTGATTGATACAAATTGAATAGCCAGCTGAAAAGAACAACTAATTGTGTTAACATGTAATAGTGTTAATTGTCCTTTTGCAGTTATATTATTGACTATTATTGGATGTTTTTGATTATTAAGGTTGTTAAATGGCATTGCTAATTGCTTTTTCCTTCTCCCACACCCACATCTCTTCCTCTGCTTTTCCATCACCAAAGACTCCACAGAGCTGCCCAAGCGCCTCAGCCTGGACAGCTCCTCCTCGCTGGAGTCTCTGGCCTCTGCCCAGTCTGTGTCCAACCCACTGCCCCTGGGCTACCCCACTTTGCCCTTCTCCCCTACCTGCCCCGACAGCATGGCCTCGGACGCCATCTCCGTCTACAGCCTCAGCTCCATCGCCTCGTCCATGAGCTTCGCCTCCAAGTCCGAGAGCGACTTCCTGAGCCAGCGGGGGCGCGGCGGAATGGGCGGACACCTGTCGTCCCACAAGCACCCGCACGGGGTCGCCCGGAGCCGCTCGTCCCCCCAGGGCACGGTGGTGGCCGGCGGGGCGGGCGGTCGCGGGGATGACGAGGAGTACGAGGGCTTCTCCATCATCAGCAGCGAGCCCCTGGGCAGCCACTGTGACTCCCTCCCGCTGCCCCCAGGACATGGCCAGAGGCACCGCATGCTACGGGGACGAGGGGCAGGGGTGGGTTCGGGATCGGGAGCCGGACCGGGGGCAGGGTACAGTGCGTCCGTCTCTTCCAAGGGAAGCGTCAGCACCCCTACGTCCCCACTAAAGGCCAGCCTGGTGCCCAGCCCCAACTCGCCCTTTCAGAAGGTGGCCAAGGTGAACAACTCGGACACGGGCGAGTCGGACCAGTCCAGCACCGAGACGGACAGCACCGTCAAGTCGCAGGAGGACAAGAGCGGCGGGTCGGCGCCTCTGGACCCGCAGGAGCTGGCGCAGAAGATTCTGGAAGAGACCCAGAGTCACCTACGCGCCGTCGGGAGCCTGCAGCGGGGTGTCGCCGAGGGCATGGCGGCCCCGGTGTCCAGCTCCACGCCGACGAAGGGCACGGCGTCCGCCACGGCCTTCCGCTCCTCGGAGACGAGCGCGTTCAGCCGCCCGAGCAGCCGCGCCAGCCTGCGGGAGCGACCCAAGCCGCCCTCGCGCTCCTCCTCGCTGCAGAAGATCAGCTCGGGCTACAGCAGCCCGGCCAACTCGGACTCCTCGCTCAAGGAGACCGGCCACCCGTCCCCGACGCTGGACAGCCTGGCCCAGTTCAAGCTCAAGTACCCCAGCTCGCCGTACAGTGGCCACATCTCCCGCTCGCCCAGCAACGTCTCCCCGAGCTCCGGGCACCAGTCCCCCGCCGGCAGCGCCCCTTCCCCCGCCCTCTCCTACTCCTCCACGGGCTCCACCTCCAGCCACGCCGAGGCCCCGGACCTGGACCGCCTGAGGAGGACTGTCATCGACGAGAAGGTCCAGGCCGTCCACAACCTGAAGACCTTCTGGGCGAACGCGGCTGCCCAGCAGCAGCATTCCGGTCCGGTGAGGGCGATCCGGGGCATCCCCGGCACGGGCAAGGGCACTGGCCCAGCAAGCGAGAAGGACGTGCTGGGCCTGTTGAACCTGTCGCCACGCCGCTGCTCGCCCGGTGATGGCCAGGACAGCATCGAGCTGTCCAAGCTCGGGAGCCAGACTCTAGACAAGAGCTCCGGCAGGCCTGCCAATGGCCACAATGGCACTGACACCCACAAAACTGCCCCCTCGCCGACCATATCCACCCGGAGCAGCCCCGGCGGTCGTCCCATCCGACTACCCTCTAGCAACGGCTACAAGTTCCTCTCCCCCGGCAGGTTCTTCCCATCGTCAAAATGTTGAGACAGTTGTGTAAGATTTGTGCTAGTTATACCACTCATTCATGACTGGTTTGAAAAAGAAAACAAAACAACGAAAAGATATCAAAGCTGGGCACTTAAGAGGCCTTAGCTGGCCCTAATGACTTGATTAACCACAGAAAAAGAAGAAGGCAGCCAGTGAGAGCAATGCTCTCTAGACTGTAAACTGCCGAGGCAGTGTTGTCCTTGTGCCCCCAGTAACCACTGTAAAGAAAAACAGAAGACCCAATACTGTGCGTGCAGGAACATTTACTGTTTTTTTGTGGGCCAAATCATTACAGCTCAGACTGGTGTAATTTCCTTTATTTTTATTTTAATATATAATTATTGTTATTATTATTGTTGTTGTTTGTTATTGTTATTATTAATATTATAATTATTATGTTTTGTAAATTAAACCAAGTGTTTCACAATCAGTATTATACATTTTGATATTATTAAACAGAAAAAAAAGAACTGCACCATGTGAATAATGGTTGAAATGGTTAAAAAAAGATTTCATATTTTTTAATTGAAATTAAACCATGGCATTTGGCCTGATCTCTTTGTGAATTGAATGTCCACTCCGCAGCATGGATCCTCTTGCTCTTCAATGTTAAATAAGTACCATGTATGGGTTTTTAGCTCACCGTCTTTTTTGGAAAGAAAGCAGACATGGAGAACCAAGACATATCTTTGTCCTTTACCAGTAAAATGTTTCAATTAAAAAGGTGTGTTGGTGTCTGCATGAATTTCCTTGCATGACCACGGTTTGCTAACATAAAAGACATACTGTACCATTAGATTACTCAAGTCTGCTCAATACCCCTAATCTCACTTAGTATAGTATAGCCTACTTTGTATCTTAAACAGCAATAGTATTCTTTATGCTTGAAAGTACAGCATACAGATAAAAAATTATTCATTCACTACACACATGTTAATTTGGTTCAGGTACTGTCTCTTTGGGGGGGGGGGGGGCATACAGTGTCTGAAACAATTGAGTCTTTGTTTTGTGAACAGTTTTATTGACTTTTCTACAAACCTGTAGGTAGGGTGTAGGTAGGGCAGACAAAAAACAGCATGTTAGGCCTATCCTTAATGAATTTCCTGACACTTCAAACTCGGGGTGTGATGGCAGGAATAAGTCTACCCCCCTCCTCATTGTTATATAAACACAAATGGGCTAGTTGCTAATCTGGGAAAGAATTCCTGGAATTCTGTGCAGTTCTCTTGCTGAGCAGATAATTTCTGTGGGAAGCTAAAAGATACCAGCGACCACTGTAGGCTACTGAATGTACACAGGATTCCTACATGGACAGTGGTTGGCTACTGTCGGTGCATAGGCAACAATGGTATGTTGATGATGTTAAGATGCCCCAATATACCTTAGAAATGGAAAAAAAATCGAGATTTACAACAACTTCAACCTGCTTGCATTATTTTACGTCACGTCACCCGAAAACATGGCACGATAGCGTTTCATAATTTAGCCAATCATACACTGCAAGGGGCGGAATGGGGGGCTTGTTGATAAGTATACATGACGTCAGCAGTATTGCGCAGCCGCAGGCAAATACGCGAAGATGGTGCTCATCAAGGAATAGTAAGTTTAATGCTTCTTCTCTTCTTACTTTTAAGCGTATGAAAAGTTGAATCTGACACAAACAGTTTGGGCAAACATAGAGAACTTGGAGAAGTTAGTCGTATAATAGTTTGCCGACTTTGAGAAGTAACACGTGTAGGTGAAATTGAACTTCACGAATCAGGATGTGGTTTGGGTGTATTCAGCCGGCTCGCTTCGTGTCTGGCCTGCCGACCGGGTTTGACAGAAGTTTGTGTGAAGCAGTTGTTGGTTAAAGTGAGTTGAGCGCAGTTACCTTGGATGCTGTTTTTGTTTTGAACAAACTCTATTTGTTTATTTGACATTCAACCCGTCCGTTTTTTGGTATATAGGAAACACCAGGCAGCAACAAATGACAGGCTAACTTGCTAGCTAGAGCTAGCCAGGTAACGGTGAAGTTCTGCCTTCTGCGTAAACGTGCAGCCAGCATGACGTTCGGTAACTTTATAGCTGTTTGAACTTTAAGTCTGGTAACTTACCCATTTCAGAATATTCAGAGACTAACTATAAACCAAGACCTTACAGCATGCAGACAGTTCACTTTCATCAGTCTATGCGACGAAAAGACGCCTTTGCTACGGTGATAATCAGGAACTAGCCCTAAGCGTGGCTGTTAGCCGAAAATTCCGCTAAAGAAGGTTAACAGAGCTAGTACTAAACATTAGCTGAACTAGTGCTAGCGAGTTTATGAATGAATCATCCACTGTAGCTTGCGTGTAGTCTTTGAAAGAAATGTGTTTGATTCTGTGAAAGCACGCAGCTGTCTAGTTACCTGTTTGCCCTGGCCAAGATGATGTCCCTGGAAAGTGTAACGTTATGCTATGAACTTCGCCCAGCAGACAGTGATGACTGATGACTGTGTTCCCTCAGTTTAAGTAGCCAGGTAAATGAATCTGATGACAGTCTGGTTGCCTATCCAGAATCATTCTACCAGAGCCCGTTTACAATTTTATTTTTAAAATGGAAGGTGTAACCAGTATGAGTACGATTTCTAATAATAATTTAATCATATGTGTAAACAAGACATGGGACAGTGTTCTTAAACAATTAGCTGTAACACAAATGTGCATGATTGAGTGATACAATCTCTGTATTCCCATCAACGTAACATTATGGATCACCTGCAAAGGCTGGCGTTCTGTGCTTTACCTATTGTAATTTGATTAGGTTACACGTTAAAACGAATTGGGAAGCCCAGTCTTTATCTCGGCCATGGACATTTCCCTGCTACTGTTGGCTCATACAGCTTCTGGAAATAGTTTGGCCGCAGTTTTTTTTTTTTTTTTTTTTTTAAATTAAGGATTAGCAGAGTTAAATCAACAACCAGATTAGAACTATTTCTTGATATTCTTGATGTTTTTACGGTCATTCTCCCCTCCCCCTCTCCTATAAATCCATGCAACAGACCCCTGCTCAACAGTGTACAGTTAGCTTAACCTTTCACAGGTGCTTGTCAGGTGGCAAACATGCTCACACCTCACACCTTAGGGGTCAGCATTGCCCTCTGAGAGTTTGCACAGGAAACTCCTAACTGATAGAGCTGCTATCTGATTTAATCCAAATATTGAGGTAGACTAAGAATGCCTCAGATGCTTTGAGGGTTGACCATTTCAACTATCAGTGTATTTATATCCATGGTCATATCCTGAAAGGATATTTGCACCTTAGGAAAAATTATATAACTTAATTTAAACATTATGGAAAAACAATATTGCATCTCTAAACTATTTTTTATTAAAAAAAAAGTTAATGCATTTTTTTTTGGTAAAATGGTTTTGTTATGTTATCCTCCCTAGCCTGAATGTCTGGGTTATTTATGGTCACTCTGAAGAATTGGTCAGCAACATGGTGCATTTACCGAGGACTAGCTATTTCACAACTTTTCTTCATAACTGTCAAATTTGAGCACTGCACTTTGCCATTCAGTTCTGCTGCAGTGCCCCACCCAAACCAGCATGGTGTACTTTGTATGTGTGTTAACTTAGCAGAGATTGAATGTGGCCTTTGGAAACTTGTAATCTCCAATCAGCTGCAGCAGCAGAGATATGCTTCATAATGTTTATTTCTCAGATCAAATACCAGTTTTTATCCTTTCAAGAGGCACCTTTTATAGTTTGGTTCAGGATGGGGCTGGGTGATAAGGCCATACAATGAAATCTCTTCTTTTGTCCCTTGTTTTAGATTTAAATAATTACTTTTCTCTCTACATGAAATAAACATGAATTGAAAATACGTTCTGCAATGGCTACAATGCTCTCCTGTTGCTAGGGCTGCATGTGTCCTGTAGGTCATGCCAGCCAATGGCACGCATGCTGCACATGCTCCAGATAGTACATACAACCAGCAGGCCTACTGCACATGCTCCAGATAGTACGTACAACCAGCAGGCCTACTGCACATGCCCCAGATAGTACGTACAACCAGCAGGCCTACTAAGAAAGGTCAATAGGTGACAATGACACTGTGACTACAATATGGTGACAACATGTGTATTGATTCATTTTTGACAGCTAGCTTTGTGCTTAAAAGGCTACAAGACAGTTTAGACTACAATCTAATGTACTGTAATGTTTCTAAACTATGTCAGCATGTTAATGTGGTACATGAAACTAGAAATAGCCTAATGTAAAGCGACCTTGGGTTTGAGAAAGACACTATATAAAATAAACTTATTATTATTATTATTATTATTATTATTATTATTAATGATGGATTTCCCACTCACCAATTTACCTGATTCATAGAATGAGATTTACACTGCACAGTTAAACGACAGGGAGAAGGATCCATTAGGACAACATCAATGGCATCACTGTCACTGACTGACATCACAAGAGCACTGTCTGAGAAAGCATCAGACCTGCGCCAATCCTAAATGTCCCATCTTGCAATGTTAACAAAACTGAAGGCGCTTCAAAGTTGGATGGGTTCTTGGCTCACTTCAGCTGTTTATCAATAAGTAGAAACCTGTCAATTAAGCGTGTTCGTAAATTAAATTCAATTTAATTCACTGACATTGCTACACTGGTGTTTAAGAGACAGCTGAGGAAAGTCTCAATGATCCGATACAGGCATTTTTTTACTTGGATCAAAAACATGATACCTCGAGTTAATTTGGAAGACTAGGTCTATATTGCACAACCCTAGTTCTGGAGCATTCAAACTATGTCACATCATATATTGTAGTCAGTTAGCGATCTAAAGTGAGCTTTTTTAAACTCTTGTATAGTGCACTGAAGGTCATGGTAAGAGTGGTTTTGGAATTATGACGTCAGGACTGTACCATGGCCACACCCTTTGTGGCCGTTGTGGTCCTCAGCGACAGTCAGCAATGCCACATCAGTCCACTTTCCACTTTCTAAGCGTTTGGGGAGCCCAGTGTGCTATAAAACCCTCCAGAACAGGCACAACTGAATGCAGCTCTCTTTCACCGTCCCTCCACATAACTATCATCATCAACTGTATCTAGATAGTCCTGTGTGTGTGTAAACCAGTGCATAAGGCCTGCTCCCCTGGTCAGACGTAGTGGCCCATTTTTTCTGCAGTCTGTGTGTGATTCTGCACCTTAAATTGGCCAGTGTGCAAAAGAGGGTGGACGAGGGTGTTCTAGGCCTGTGATTTGGTCCCTGAAAAGTGACGTGGTGTGGAGAGGTCTCTTTCCCTTTTGGGGAAAGCCTACGAAACCATGCCGTTTTTCCTAAACAATTCAGACATTAGTCATACAGTTCCTTCGCTGAGCTTGTAGTTGAAGTGTCACAGATATTGGCCTAAATTGAAACCAGAGGGTTTATGTACCATTTGCTTTGATGCACCATGCATGCCTCATTATGGACTCTACACTATGGACACTCATAAAAACAGAGTTAGCCTGTGTGTCTCCGTCAACGTTCTCAGCAAAATGTCTGCTTGGAAAGGCATCGCTGCCTCTCTAGATTTGTTTTCCATGTCATCATCTTGGCAATCACAGGCTCTGAGCTGAGGTTAGCGTCTGGCCTGTTTTGAAAAAAACAAAAGTGTACAGGCATGACTAGCATAATGTATTGAGAGCATTTGAAAATGTGACGAGTCATGATTTAACTGTAATTGTCTTCTATTCTTACAGCCGTGTTGTGTTACCATGCACAGTTGAAGAGGTAAGTGAAATCTTAAACAGCCACACACACACACACATATATATATATATATATATATATATATATATATATATATATATATATATATATATATATATATATATACACACACACACACAGATTTTCAAGCAGCTGCATGTTAAGGAGAGTGTAATGGGGTAGCAACTAAAACGGTTATTGTAGCATGTCGTAAATACCCTTGAATGGTCATGCCTCTCTCTTATTTATTTTTTGCTAAGAGCTACGAAACGGTGGAAGGGTCTCTGCTCTCCATACAAGGAGCTGCTATGTAGTCTGTGCAGACAATATCTCTTGATGACCCTGCCCAGCAAAGGATTTGTGGAGTTTTGTGAAGCTCACGTGTAACACTTGCAAGATCCACAAGTCTTTGTGTGTGTGGGGGGGGGGGGATCGTTTTCTAAGAAGTGCATTTCAGTCGTAGGTTTTTCAGACCCTCATGAGGAGTGTATTGCACAAGTGGTTCCACTCAGGCCAGCAAGGTTATCTCAGGTCATCGCCATGCTGCTAGCCCCCCTCCGTCTACTGTAATCTCATAGACGTGTTATGCTGTAAAGAGTCCGGAACCAAATGGATTGTAAACCAAAAGGGATGACTGTGTGGGCTTTTTTTGGCACTCAACAAACATATTTCCTTGGAAATAATTAATGCAGTCATCAGTTTATTTGTGGAGCTTTAAGCTGGATGCTCACAGTGGCTAGTTACTGTATACTGCATCACATGCTCCTTATTCTCTTTCTTGCTCATGTAAGTTTTTTATAGTAGTTGGGTCATTAAAATGCCATTTAGGCTAGTGTATATAGAGAGAAGAGCATTATGGCCTAGTCTGTGCCAAACCATCAGGAATGTACAGTGTGATCGTATCAACTAAGGCTAGCAGGGTTACCTCAGGTTATGGCCAGTTTATTATATCGCTGTTTATTAGCGAGGAACAAGGCAGATTTGAACACGAAGTACCATGTTTCCACTTGGTGGGGAGAGAAAGGGTATTTCAGGAAATGCCCTTAAAGCAGTGATGCACTATTCATGAGAACCATAAAAGCAGTTAATTCAGGGTAGAGTCTAAGCTCATGATACACAGGACTTTAGTAGGATAGATGTGATTTCTGTCACTGTATTTCAATTTGACCGTCGGCTCATCTGTTAAAAAAACGACGGCTATGAGTTAGGTGAATTAAAAAAGACATTTCGCTCATGAAAACGTTTTGCTCCTCGTTTTTCTCGACTGCTCCACATGGGAAAACAATGGTGCTCTTGTCTGAATCTGTAAAGCCTCTTTTCCCAGCAGCCCCCTCACCTTCCCTAACCGACACCCACTTGTTTACATAACTGTGTGTGCACACACACTCAGTCACTCCGTGTTACCATAAGATCCTGAGCCGCACGCGTTATGACCATCAATGCCTAATGACCATCAATGCTTTATGCCAATCCCTCTGAATGAAATGCACACTGGTGTCCGTGGCTGAATTACTGGGCTTAAAGAGAAAGGGACTGTTTGTAAACATCAGTGTCTGTCTTCTGAGGAATGAATGCCTTTAAACATGCAATAAACCTCAGCACAGCAGCCCAGGAGTTATTTTTGCAGCCAGAGCCGCAGAGGAGAAACCACTGCTCACTTCCGACTCGAGATTGATGCAACGATAAATGTGCCTCTCCTAAGAACTAGTGACTCATCCCTCTCGGGCTGATTCACGTGCGGCTGGCAAATTCCAGATGACACAAACGCGTTAGAATAACACAAACATATTAAAAGGTTATCAGCATCACAAACGGGTTTAAAGGCCAAGCCTGGTTTGGCTGCACCAGCGAACTATTGGTTCACTGACTGTGTGTGTTTGTGCTGTCGTTCTCTCATCAAAGATGTTGTTTTCTTGCTAAGAGGAAAATTGCCGGCTGAATCACTGACAAGCCACAGCTCGTTTCTTCCTTTTAGCTCACTAACAGCAGGCTTGCAATAGGCAAATAAGCTTACATAATGTTCCTTCTCACTCAAGCACGACCCCACCCTCTCGGTCTGTCTTAATAAAGTCCTCACAGTCAGTCCTCACCTCACCGAGTGGGCATGAACGCAAGCTGCGTCTGAGTCAGAGCTTTACTCTGTGGCCACTAGATGGCACCCTTTGACTGTCTAGTTGTGTCACCACCACGCTCCAGCATCCTCTGCCAAATGTCATATTCCATGTCCATTAAAACATGCCCCTTAACAACCCCTAGGTTATTTAGTTGTATGTAACCTGAAAATCGTCGGATTTGTACACAAACTCTCGAATCAGAATTCCCACCTTTCTGTCTCATTTCTTCACAATGCAACTGTGTAAGTATGTTCACTGCATGCACACAAGTCATTCAATCTGTGCATGTGTGTGTCTCTCTGCCTGTGTTCAGTACCAAGTGGGGCAGCTGTACTCGGTAGCAGAGGCCAGTAAGAATGAGACCGGTGGAGGGGAGGGCATCGAGGTGCTCAAGAACGAGCCCTACGTGAAGGACGGAGAGAAGGGCCAGTACACACACAAAATCTACCACCTGAAAAGGTACACGCATGCACACACACGCCACACTCATGCACACACACGCTACACACATGCACACACTACACACATGCACACACGCGCTACACACATGCACACACGCTACACACATGCATACACGCTACGCTACACACATGCATACACGCTACACTACACACATGCACACACGCTGCACTACACACATGCACACACGCTGCACACATGCACACACGCTGCACACATGCACACACGCTGCACACATGCACACACGCTGCACACATGCACACACGCTACACACATGCTACACACATCATATGAAGAGACACACATGCACAGTGAATCGTATGGAGATTTAATGCAGACATTACGCAGACCAGCTATGACAAAGATTTATTGTAAAAAAGCACAAATAAATTCTTTCTATATGTTTTACCTGCAGGTCTGTAGATTGTAAGTGCTCCTTTTATAATTTATACCCAGGGGTGGCAGATTAGCCCAAAGGTTAGGCAGCCGCGCTGGTCATCAGAGGGTTGCTGGTTCGAATCCCAGGTGGGATTCAGCGTAGTTAGTTTAGCCCGTAGTCTTATAAACCATATTCAGTAGAGATACTGGAGCCCATCTTTTGCAATCGCTGTGCAAAACTATTGGATGTGTGTTTTGTTTCACAGTAAAGTTCCAGCCTTCGTGAAAATGATTGCACCAGAAGGGTCTCTCGTGTTCCACGAGAAGGCCTGGAATGCGTACCCTTACTGTCGGACCAGTGAGTAACTTGTGCCGTTTTTTTGTTGTTGTAATTTTATCTCCTTCCGTTGCACCTCACTAGCAGATAAAGAATTGAATTCCTGGTTATTTTTAGCATGTCGTTTGGTTCTATTCTAACGGTCTGTTTGTTTGTCTTTTGTTTTTGCATGCCTCCATTGTTTGCTGCAGTTGTAACGGTAAGTGGGTTTGAAAAGGAATGTGTATGTTTGTGTGTGTGTGTGGGTGTGTTTGTGCTTATGTGCAGCCATGTGTAGTGGCGTCATCATTTCCTCATTGGAATGCGCCTGTAGACATATCAGGGTGTGTCATTTAATGCCTTTCATTCAGCACGCTGTCACCTTGTTTTACCTGATCTGTGTGTGTGTGAGTGTGTGCACGTGTGTGAGTGTGTGCACGTGTACACACGTGTGTCCACTCACAATTTAAAAACTATAGTTCCGGTTTAATTCAGATTTCCCCACAATACAAGGTAGAAGGTCAACATACCTCAGTCCTTGTGTATTATCTTGATGCTGGATTTTGTATTCGATTGACCAGAGGGTCTGCAGTGTCCTGAATACTGCTGCTGTTATTTGTATTGTTATTGTTTTTCTTCTTCAACTGCTGTGACCACTCAATGAGCTGTCTTAATGTGATAGTTGGACCTATATTCAAAGATTCAAGGATTTTTATTTGTCTCCTACATGAAGATAATTTGACTCCGCCAGATGGATTTGCTCCGCATATCAATCTGGGAACTTTTCAGTGAAGAACTTTTGGGAAGGGGCGGAAATACTGGTTAGCTGATTGGACTTCTAATGCCTTCGTTTAACATACAATTAAGTTAGGTAACGTAACTAACGTTACTATTTTTTAACTTACCATTTGTATGTGACATGAACCTAATCAACGACAATTCCCATCAAGTTTTCACGGTAGGCCCTACACTTCTGAAGAAAGGATATTCCTCCATTATGAACTGGAATTGGTCGTGGAGGATGTCTGTGTCGTTCATTCCTCCCAGCTGCATGGCTGAGACTCATAGCTTCACAGCTTACCCAGGAATACTTTCTAATTTGAATAAAACTTGCGCGATATAATAGCTATGCTCATCTCATCTGTGGATGCCGTCATGTTGTTCGTTGCGTCACACCTCAACCCGCCTCAAAGCCAACGCTGATTGGACGTTCGTTTGGTGAACTGCTCCAAATTCTCTTTAACGAAAAGTTGCCAGACTGATCTGCGAGTGAGACCTTGAAAGCTCGCGAGATCAGGATGGTCTCACGAGGCTAACATGGAGATACTACCGTAAAACACCAAATAATAGCCCGGGCTTTTATTTTCCCAAATCGCCAAAGTGCACCGGCTAGTATTAGAGACAGGCGTCTATATGAGACAGGCCTTTAATTCCCTTTACACAAAACTTTTCCTCTGCAAAGATGGAAAATATTATCGAATTAATTATTTCAAACACACTGAATGTCTACCTACATGACTAGGCTATCTGATGACAATTACGGATCATCATTCATTCAGTGAGATACAGTAAGATCCAAATAGCGGGGATAGCCAGAACAGATAAAACACGTTTTAATTAAACGTAATCTACAAAGAGATCGTATCACACTGAAAGCTCATATTTTGTCACTAGCAAATAGCCTATATCGGTCCTTTGTCAAATACAGTTGCATTATCAGCCCTGACCAAAACCGTTCAGGAATTATTTATGCAAAAGTGGAACGTGCTTAATGTTTCATTCTCCCTCCTTTTCGGCACGAATGAAACAGCATGAGGGAGCATGAACCATATTGTTTCTCCCGTTTTGTATTTGCCACATTTGACAACATTCTACATTCAAATCATAGCCTGAATTCCAGGCTCGCGGGAACATATTTTTGACCAGGGGTGCTGAATAACAAAATAATCATGGATGTCCGACGATTTCTCCCCCTGCATATGATTCGAATTTAGACAGCTAAATACACCATTTCACCGCCGTGTATGAGTAGGTCTAAGAGTGAGAGGTTTTATAATGCCCTGGGCAGCCACATTCCACTGCAACTATGCGCAGCACTTGCCACTCCGACTCATCAATAAAAACTGTGCGCGCACACAGCAGTCCCATAGAAGCGCACTTGACTTTACATCATTAACCTATTTCAGTAGGTTATATAGCTAGAGAATGTCCGTAGACGGGCTCTGATATAGCCTAGTCTAAGGTAAATTCCTTTTCTGACTTCTTTCTCTTTATCGCCATGGCATTTAGAATAAAGAATAACGTTCGCGAACCGTTCTGGTTTTGTTGCCAGCATAAAAACAAGCTTACCATCGGCCTATCCGCAAATTTTAAACACAAGGGATGAATTGAACGATGACGAAGTCGGACATATAGGCATAGTTCATATTGGAAAAAAAGTTATACAATTTGGAACTCTAGCTTTTCCCCACCGCAGTCTTTTAATGCCATCTAATCATAACGTGCGCAGTCTGCGCCATACTTAAGCCCAAATCACACCCAAGATTCGCAACAAGATGAGCAGCAACTTCAACTGTGACCAGACATGTGAATGCTTTGCGACGGCTTGTAACGACGTGCAACATCTAATTCACACTGCTGTAACCTCCTTTCTGTAACGGTTTTGTGTCATTGCGAATCTTTAAACAGACGATCTGATGGGTTTTAGAAGATTAAATACAACCCGAAACAAAAAAAACAGACCAGGCCTCTACTGGAGACCGGCCTTTAACCCAAACCTGTAGCCACACCAGGCGTTTAAAAGAGACAGGCGTCTCTTAGGGACTCGGCGATTATTTGAAGTTTTACGGTATTATAAAATATGTAGTGCTAGTGCATTGGCACATTAGTTGCCCACTTCCTGTGCACTGGTGTCCTGAGAGATCCACAACTATGTATAAAGATAAGGAAAGAAAGATTTAACAGGATTTAATAAGTAGTGACGAGGTGTGTATGTGTGTTAAAGTGTGTGTGACCAGTGGTGTAGTCTAGTTAGCTGTAGTGGGTATACTGTGGTGTAGTCTAGTTAGCTGTAGTGGGTATACTGTGGTGTAGTCTAGTTAGATGTTGTGGCAATACTGTGGTGTAGTCTACTGTAGTTAGCTGTAGTGGGTATGTGGGTATGTATGTGGTGTAGTCTTGTTGGGTATGTATGTGGTGTAGTCTAGTTAATGGTAGTGGGTATACTGTGGTGTAGTCTAGTTAGCTGTAGTGGGTATACTGTGGTCTAGTTAACGGTAGTGGGAATACTGTGGTGTAGTCTAGTTAGCTGTAGTGGGTATACTGTGGTGTAGTCTAGTTAGCTGTAGTGGGTATACTGTATTTTAAGTGGGTATACTGAGATGGTGATGCTTTTTAAGTGGGTATACTGCGTAGTCCTGCGTTATCACGTAGACTACACCACTGTGTGTGATGGCTCCTCAGTCTCTCTGTTTTAGCATGTGGCTACAGAGGTGTCTACCTCACCTCAGTGGTCTGAACATTCACATTGTCTTGACCCCATTGTCGCCATAGTGAAAGTTCACCACTGCGTGGTTTATGTTTGCCTTTCTACCTACTGTGCCCATGACGCAGTGCCGTGGCTGTGAAAGGCTTGCACTGTTAGGTTCCAGCTTGTTACACTGATATAATCCTGTTTACGCTGATAAGCCTGCTTCTGAGCACGCTCAAGCACATGGGACTCGTTGTGTTGACAACCACTTCAGCAGCAGCTTTGAAGAAGGCAAAAATCCAAGATTGTGTCAAAATCGTCAACAGCAAAATCCCTTTAAATCAGTAATCCTCGTCTGAAGAACAGGGCCCTTGTTTAAATATAGAAGTGATTTAAAGTAAGTTTTTTTTTTTTTTTTTTTTACCTTAAACACAGTCACGTCCAGATTAATTTAACCTCAACTGGTTCTTTCCCTCTACAGAATGAATACATGAAAGATGACTTCTTCATCAAAATTGAGACCTGGCATAAGCCTGATCTCGGAACAGTTGAAAATGTAAGTCCATGTACAGATGAGGTTAAGTCTGTATTTTTCTTAAAGTTATAGGCTATATACTAATGATTACTGTTAATATCACAAGTGACATTTAAAAGAGTTCAGTGTTCTCCATAAATCCAACCATTTAGAGGGATGCTAATTCTTCCCACAGTGGAGGATTTTGCAGTGTTACAGCAGTGAATAGAATAATGCAAAAGCTTAATGGGGGGAATATATTAATATACTACAGTTTAAATTGTCTTGAATTACTGAAGTGATGATGAATGATGTTAAAATGTGTTCACTACATATGATTGCTGACCGACTGCACTAATACCTGACTGTGTACTAGGACACCTAAAAGGCTTGCACTGCATGTGACTTGCCTATTAACAAGCCTGTAGGTAATGAATGACGTTTCCTTATCCAGGTCCATAAACTCGACAACGCAACATGGAAGTCGGTGGAGGTGGTGCCTATTGACATCGCCGACAGAGATCAAGTGGCCCCCGGAGTAAGTAGCTCTGCCCTCACTCCAGATACATGGAATCACTCACATCCTTTAAAAAGCAGCAGTCCTAGATACAGCTCTCCTCTATCTCTCTCTCTGTCTCTCTCTCTCTCTCTGTCTCTCTCTCTGTCTGTCTCTCTCTCTGTCTGTCTGTCTCTCTCTCTCTCTCTCTCTGTCTCTCTCTCTCTCTGTCTCTCTCTCTGTCTGTCTGTCTCTCTCTCTCTCTGTCTCTCTCTCTCTGTCTCTCTCTCAATTCAATTTTCAATTCAATTCAACAAGCTTTATTGGCATGAATGTAAATTTTAGTGTTGCCAAAGCATTCAATACAACAATAATAGTAATATAGATAATAATAATAGTAATACAAATAATAATAATAATAATGATTATGATAATAATAATAATAATAATAATAATAATAATAATAATAATAATAATAATGAAAATAACATCTGGCTATTGAATGAACAGAAAAAAAAATATGGATTATTATGTTATTGATCATGTAACATGGGCTGTTCTCTCAGGATGTGGCAGGATTGGATGTACTCAGCAGCTAAGTGGACACAACTGTCTACTTCCCTCTCTCTGTCTCTCTCTCTCTCTCTCTCTCTCTCTCTCTCTCTCTCTCTCTCTGTCTCCCCCTCGCTTAGCCTTCAATGCTTGTTTATTTGTTTTTCCCCTTGGCTCTATGCTTGTTTTATATTCAGGGTTCCCATGGGTCATGGAATTTCTGTAATATCATGGCATTTTAGAAATTCTATTCCAGGCATGGAAAGTTAGGGAATTGTATAATTTAGGGGGCAAAGTCATGGAATATCAGGGAATTTTGTTGTAGCAGTTTAACATTTACTTGCCAAAGCACATTAATACAAATATATTTACATTCAGAATTGGTGTATAGCTGGTTATTAGCTGTACTGCTTGCTTGAGTAGTAGTGGTTAGTCCAACTTTGTTTATTCAATACCCCTTTATCCATCTCCCGCTCTATAAAAGTAAAAGATTATTTTACTGTTCTGAAATCTTTGGTCGGTATATTGGACCCTTCATTATAGGTCATGCAAATTCATTTTTTTTGTCAGGGAAAAGTCATGGAATTTTACATTTCACTTAGAGTGGGAACCCTGAAGTCACTCTAGTTCTGGTTCTCTATTTAAGACTAGCCTCTCTGTCATTCACTGACCTCAGGCCAGCCCTGAGCCTGTGCCCTAATCTGTGCTGTGCTTTAGATCATGCTAGCAAACACATGATCTGCTATCAACACATCTGCTCATGGGTGTAGCACCCATGCTTATTTTTATTCATCACATGCAGATTATGTGTTGATGCCATCATGTGGTTAGTAATAGTCATAACATGTATAAAATGGGTCTCTCTGTTTGCCTGCTACATTGCACTTTGGAGGTAAATGGAAGCAGATCTTTAATGGGGAATTCATAGGTTAGAGGTAAGGGTCCTAATGGTACTTTAAATACAGTAGTCAACAGTTTAAAGGCAAATAGTGTGTGTGTGTGTGTGTGTGTGTGTGTGAGAGAGAAACACCATCTCAGAGCTAGGCTATAGGTGCAGACTACTCGTATTCATATTTGGTAGCCTAGGACACGTACACAGGCTGGTAGAGGGCTGCAACTACTTGGGATGGCCAAAGGGAGGGCTAAACAGCTTGCAAAGTACTGTGCCATCTCTGCTATTATTGGCAGCCGCCACATATGGCGGAGACGTTGCTACTTATACCCTTAAGAACTGAGTATTGTGCTTGTTAAGTTATATCACTTAAGTTAAGTGATATTGTGAAGACCTGGTGCATGCTACTGGTCCATAGGTTTGCATATGTATTGTACTGCATTCTTAATATTTGTGTCCCTGTACCATTTTCTTCATGTGGACATAAATAAATTGTGTGTGTGTGTGTGTCTCCCTATGAGTGAAGAGACACGCTTGATGAGCATGTAGTAGACTTGTGCCTTTCTGTCTGAGGACTGCAATTCAGAACTTCCCCAGCAGGTTGTGCTGTTTTTCTAGTGTAAGGACAAGGGCTCATGAAGAGTTATTTTGTGAATTACTTTTGTGTCCGCTTCACATTCATCATTTCATCATAAAGGCTTGCTTTTAGTTCAGGCATCTGACAGATTTTATTAAATCCGTTTACTTAAAGGACATGGCAAAATATGCTTGGTTACAAAGCCTTTTGTGTTAATTGAAGGCATGAAAGGTTTTCAGTCATCACGGATCTTGACCTGTATTTGATGTTTGAGATAGGAATAGGATTAAGTGAATATGATGTGGTTCAGGAGCTAAAATACTATATAGCAAAATTCCAGCAAAACATTGTGTGTGTTGGAAACCTCATGTATAGGGATTTCAGATTCCCTTCTCCATTGGGCTGTTTCTGACCACTGTTGCATTGGCCAGACACTAACCCTGTCTGACAGTAGCCCCCCCAGCACTACATGTGCGCATTGCAAACCCACAGGAAGGCGTAAAGCCAGGCAGACATTTTCTCCCCAAATCCTTCTTGCTTTCTCTTATTTCAGAAAGTCTTATACCAGCCAGCCCTCCTGTCATGTTGGCATCAAACTCCTCCTCTCTGCCCTGTCCCTCTCCCCACCACTGGTCTGAGGCCAGGCTGACCGTCGCGCCCTTGACTACATCACAACCCCAACCCCCACCCCACCCCCCACCCCCCCCCCCCCCGTCGTCGTCACGTCTCGGAGATGGGATCTGACTACCGGTCAGTGGCGCTGGGGGGCGGCTGTCCGCTCACATGAGCGCTGCCGTTCAGCGGCCGACACCAACGCGAGCTGAGACCCGCAGCGGCCGGCTCGCCGCGTCTACGGCCAAGAGAACAGCGGTCAAAGCCTCCAGCGCAAACTGACACATTAGAGCCACTGGAAAGCCATGAGGGGGAGGGATGCCGAGAAATATTTTCGTTTTTCCACCTCAAAGTGTAGTAGAACTCTTAGTTTGCCACCTTCAGTGTGTGTGTGTGCGCGTGTGTGTGTGCGCATGTGTGTGTGCGCGTGTGTGTGTGTGTGCGCGTGTGTGTGTGTGTGTGTGTGTGCTCGTGTGTGTGTGTGTGTGTGTGCGCGTGCGTGCGTGTGCGCGCGCGTGCGTGCGTGCGTGCGTGTGTGTGTGTGTGTGCGTGTGCGTGCGTGCGTGTGTGTGGCAGTAAGACACCCTATCTATATTCTAGACCTGTCCGCACAGTGTTCGTGCAGCAATGTAGATGCTTAATGTTTCCATCCACTAGTCTGGCTCTGCTAGAGAGGGGTGGCGATAGAGAAGCCGAGGTGGGGGCAGACAGCGTGTGTGTGTGTGTGTGTGTGTGTGTGTGTGTGGGGTTCTCAGTGGCTAATGAAGCAGTAGTCTTGTAGCTGGTTGCAACAGTGTGTGTCTGTGGGCCCTATCAGTCCATAGCCTGAGGCATGGCCGCCAGCAGCCTACCGAGCTGCACCACCGACCAGTCAGTGAGAGTAATTAAAGCCCCTGCGTGTACACACACACACAAACACACACACGCTCATGCTCATCTCCTTCAACTCAATTCTCCTCCTACCTCATTAGTGCAGAGTCACGCATTGTTTTTGGAGGCACTGCACCCTGGCTGTTCTTAAGAAGACTATGGTTTATTGTGTGTCTGTGTGTGTGTGTGTGTGTGTCTGTGTGTGTCTGTGTCTGTACACACTCACTATACACACACACTCGTTTAGCTGCCTCCTGTCGACTACTAGCCCTGAAACGCTGCTTTTAGCTTCAGGCACGTCATGATTTATTTACAGTGGCGAAAGCCCCGAGCTGTGCCGAAATGTAAAGCTTTTTCGCTCATCTGTTTTAGTGGCTACCATTTTCTCCCGGCCTCTTTCTCTTGCTCTCCCTCCTCCCTCCTCTCTCCTTCTCTTTCTCTCACTCTCCTATTCATTAAGTTCACTTCTCTCCATCTCTACTTCTCCATTGCTCCCTTCTTCCTGACTCTCACTTTTTCTCTCACTCTCTCAGTAAGGAAGCTGTTTAAAACTTGACCTCAATGAGACCTATGTATGTTTTGGTCAGGAAATGCAAACAATTAAGAGCAACATGATTCATACCCCTGGCAAATATATATTAAAGACTTTCTCTTTCTCTTGACCAATATGTTTTTTTCTGACTGAAAATGACACTGCCACATGGCTAAAGGTTGTAAGACAATGTGGTAGAAACATTGAATCAAAAAAAGAAGCGTTTTCATCCTTTTTTTTAAAACATTTTTATGAAAAGTGGCATGTCCAAAATTAGTCATACCCTTTTTAAATAAAATGGAACGATTCTTTGCCATCACTCTGGCCTTGTGGGATAGCAAGATAGTAAGAAGCAAGCAAGAAGTCTTAGAACGCATGTCAATATTCATCATGAAACAACCATAATAAATGAATGCATGTGCGCTTTCAAATAAGCCATGGGTTTTATTATATATGTGAACATGGTCCTGATGGCGGTATGCTGTTCTGTCTGTCTGTCTGTTTCAGGACTACAAGGAAGATGAGGACCCAGCACTGTTTAAATCAGCCAAGACTAACCGCGGCCCGCTGGGGCCCAACTGGAAGGTAAGGACCGCTGGGGTGGAGGATCGGCGGGGGGTGGCAGAGTGAGAGTCTGTAAGAGAAAAGGGTTATTATGGGTGTGAATGTCAGTGAGTCCATGAGAGAGAAAGAGGGTGTGAGAACAGGATGAGGTTACGTGTGTGAGTGTGTGTGTGTGTGTGTGTGTGTGTGTGTGTGTGTGTGTGTGTGTGTGTGTGTGTAAGCGAGAGGGTGAGAAGCGAGCGGCAGAAAGGGATGGAGTTGTGGAAGATGTTGGCTGAGGTGTGATGAAGATAAATGGCTCTCTCTCAGCTCTAATTGAGCGTAATAGAAATCACACTGATGGGCTAGATTAAAGCTGCCCTCTGTGGGCCTCTGGGCTGTGTGTGTGTGTCTGTCTGTGTGCGTGTGTGTGTGTGTGTCTCAGCTGGCTCTCTGCCGTCTATAGAAGAGATGAGCTCTTTTTCAATGAACTATTTTGTTCTTTGCTCTGACAACAGAAGGCACTTGTTGTCTGCTGAGCTCTCCTCCAGTAGTAAATGTTGTGTTTGTAAAACTGATCGTGGCTGAGTAAAACAGAAGTGTATTGTCTAAACAAATACTTATTCTGTTTTTCTTTGGAGGTGCCTATGCCTGGGCATCACTCAAAATTAGATCTGTCAGAATGTATGAGGGTTTTACCTTTCAGTTTCTCCGAGTAGCTTGAGCCCTCTCTTAAGTTGAAGGGAGTTTTTATGATAAAGCTCTACCATAAACAGAAGCACATGCAAATTGACAGTCTTTTTACTTTCACGTACAGAAATGAATCTGCAGTTGCATTTTGCCAGGCAGAACTCCAACTCTTCAAGCACCAAGCTTTCCACCAAAGTAGTTGAAAGCCTTTCAGATTTTTATTGGGAGCCTTTTTTAATTAGATGGGATTTTCCCTGCCTCCAGACGGAAAGAAAGCAAGCCGAAACGCCAAAGCAAAACCTCAATTTCTCTGTGCCGACACCTGTGGTCTATCTCAGAGCACACACACTCACACACACGCCCGTATCGCACCCCGCTTTTTGCCGCACTCCTCAAAACTTCCTCCTTTGAGCGGGAGAGTTGAAAAATGTCACCGCTAAACGTTTTGATGTGGAATCCTTTTTAAGTCGAGTTTCTCTGTTTGGCAGGGACAACTTTTCTGAACCTACTGCAATTTTCCATTTTTTTTCATTCCTTTTTTTTAATCCCTCTCTCCCATTTTTTTTTCTTCTCCTTCCTGATGTTCCCCACCCAGCCCCCACCTATAACCCCATCCCCAACACACACATTTTGAATTTTTTTTTTTTTGGTCGTGTTATCAAACGTCAGAGGGATGCTGGTTATTGCAACAGGGAATCAGGCCTTTTATCCCCCCTCGCGCTCCGTAAAAATCAAAATGATTAATTAACCAGGTGCACTCTGGGATGGAGGGAGCAGGCGTACAGCCGTGAGGAGCGCGAGGAGCGCGAGAGCAGGGGGGGAGGAAAGGGAGAGAGGAGAGATTTAGCGGGTCCCCGTTGTTAATAATGTCAGCGGCGGGCGCGGCTGATCCGCGGTGTTATCGCGTCACGAGCGCCTTTCATCTGCGCTTGCCGGCCACAAAGGCAGTCCTAGCGGGAGTAGTGTCACAGACGGAGTCATGTGCCGAGAAACGCTCCCCTTTATCAAGAGTTAAACCTCTTTATGTGCTCTCTTCCTTTCACTCTTGCACTCTCTCTCTCTCTCTCTCACACTCTCTGCCTCCCTCTCTGTTTCTCTTTCCCTTGTGTTCCTCTCATATCCTTTCTCTCTTTCTCTCTCTCTCTCTCTCTCTCTCTCTCTCTCTCTCTCTCTCTCTCTCTCTCTCTCTCTCTCGGCCCCTGTCGCTGTCTGGATCACCCAGTTTTTCCTTGTTTTTTTAATCAGAGATTCACAAAAAACACTCAGCTGTTCCACTCCTGATTATCATTTCACCAAAAGCATCGCCACCAAAGCATTACCTATTTATTGCGCTTCAGCAGAATGTGTTATAAGTGGAGCGTTGTGATTGGTCCTTTTTAGGTGGCTGTCTGTCAAAGCGTCGTGCTGTTTTGTGTTCTCCAGCAGAAGTTGTTATTGAGTGTGAAAGTTTAAATGCTCATGCATTTTAAGCAGTGGCGATTCCGCCCTTGCATAGCGTGTTTGTCGGCTTCACTGTGATTGTCCCATATGTCATGGGGTGATACAGGGATCGATCTCTACTACAGACAAATGAGCACACACGCAGCATGTCCGTAGCAGTGATGTTTTCTTGCTTGTCTTTGTGTGCTTTCTTGCAGAAGGAGCTGGCTAATAAGCCAGACTGCCCCCGCATGTGCGCTTATAAACTGGTCACCGTCAAGTTCAAGTGGTGGGGCCTGCAGAGCAAAGTGGAGAGCTTCATTCACAGAGTGAGTTACCATAGACACGCTCCCCTCGACCTCATATCCTGTCATATTGCTGTGTTCTCTCTCTCTCTCTCCTTATCAATGTGTAACTCTCTCTCCCCCTCTCTCTCACACTCTCCCTCTCTCTCTCTCTTTATCAATGTATAACTCTCTCTTTCTCTCTCTCTCTCTCTCTCCCCTTATCAATGTGTAACTCTCTCTCACACTCTCTCTCTCTCTCTCTCTCTCTCTCTCTCTCTCTCTCTCTCTCTCTCTCTCTCTCTCTCTCTCTCTCTCTCTTTATCAATGTATAACTCTCTCTCTCACTCACCTATCAGCAAGAGAAGCGGATCTTCACCAACTTTCACCGCCAGCTCTTCTGCTGGATCGATAAGTGGGTGGAGCTGACCATGGAGGACATCAGGAGAATGGAGGCAGAGACGCAGAAAGAGCTGGAGGAGGTACATACACACACACACACACACACACACACATGTATTCCCTAACAGAGTCCTCTGGAGTTGTTTATGGCATGTGGTGTGTTTGACATCAAAGGGGCCTTTTTGCAAAAGTCTCTAGCAGGGCTGGGTATGCTGATGGTCCTGGTTTGGCTAGATTACGACCATAGTTTGACTATTCTATTCTGTCAATGTTAACACATTGCCATAATTTTAATTCTGTTAAGTATCAACATTCTGTGTCACGATCTGATGAAGGCCCCAGGCCAAAACGTCATCGCTCAATAAATACTTTAATGTTCAGCCAGAGTGTGCGGCACTTTGCTTTTTCTGAAAGTATCAACACATTACTACAATAAATCCCTAATGGTTTCCCATTGGAACTCCAAAAATGTCTAAATACTCATTAAAACATATTTGTTGCTAATTTAGGCTTGTAGAGTTATGCAAACTGTGATTTGTGCTAAGGAGTAAGTTCCAGTGCCAAATCCATGAGGTGCAAGCATGGCTAGCATGCTGGAGTACTGTGGCTAGGGTACTGAATTCACTGTAAGGATTGTGCAACAGGGGCACTTGGAACCATTCTTTTACTACTGGCTAGAGAGGTGAAGAAGAGAAGCCCTTAAGAATAAGAGGCAAGCAGGAGATCTATGGTAAAGGAATCTGGAGGTTGTTTTTATCTGATGGGGAGTAGGATAGGTGTCACTATTTGTTACTGTGTTAACTGGGACTGGTGGCTGTTTAAAGTGAGTATTGCTCTGTCCAAATACCCTGTCCAGATAGGCACCGCCTCCCTTCTGAGTTTGGTTCTATATTCTGCACCCAGAGGTTCGACCTCCTCATGATTTCCCGTAATAGATCTTCAGAGATTAAGGCTCTGCTAACTCTGTAAAGAACTAATACTGGTAATGAGTTCTGTTGTAACGGGATACTTCAACATGGACAATAGTGGAAACGAGGTTCATGAGACCATCATCAGCTTTCAGATCTCCTCTTCAGCTCTGCATCTGATCATTTTCCCAAAGCTAAATAATCAGCTCTATAATCAGCCCCAGTCTTGCCATTCATCCATCCATGCCACTGTAAGCTTTCAGAATCTGCCAATTACCCGCAGTGTAATTTCACTGCCATTCCATGTAATGAAGTCTATATTTTTGTCACTACTGATTTTCTCCTAACCACAATCATTAAAATGCAGCAAATGTAATTAATCCTTCCTCTGTGATTTTTATCTGTTCGTCAATGTGTAATTATGTTGCTGCTGTACTCTTAAGTGCTTCATTAGGCCCTGAGCAAGAAAATGAGATGACTGTTGGATCACTGTATTTGTGGTTTTTGGGGAAGGGAGGTTGCACTTGAAGCCATAAAAAGCCATTCTGTTCATCAATAGTTTGTTTTCATTGAGTAACTTCGGAATAACACTTGTAATGTGAGTAGCTCTTACCAGTGTTTTTCTAGCTCCAGTAGTCTAGCATTACTTTAGGCATTAGTCCACCTCTCTTCCCCATTCCAGCCACTGATGTCTACTAACTCCCAGCGAGAGTGGAGCTGCTGAGCATTTCGCTGCCTGCATTGCCTCTCTCTCTCTCCATTCTGTCTGTCTGCTTCCCTACTAACGCCCCCCCCCCCCCTCCTCCATATCCCCAAACCTTTGTTCCTGCAATCTGCTGATGGTCTCATTTTGCGTCTAGATGCGTAAGACCGGCTTGGTGCGAGGCACGAAGGCCACCGATGAGTAGCCGCTCCAGGTGTAGGTCTGATTTGAGGCTGTGTAAGTGCAACTCCGCGGGGGACCGGCTCTGCCAGCAGACATCTTGGCTCCATCTACCCACACGGGGGTTGGCAGATGCTCTGCTTTTTCTCCTCTGTGCACACCTTCATCCCTTTTGTCTCTCACTCCTTCTCGTCTCTCTTCTTTCGCTCTCGCTTGTTCTTTCATGCTGGGGTTTTTTCTTTGAGGTGCATGATCATGTTTCTTGCAACCACCAGTTTTGTGTCAAAAAGGTTTGTGTTATGCATGTGTAGGTTTAACAAGGCTGGAAATGTGACACAGTAGCACGACTACTAGTAGTGGTGACCGTGTGTTTGGTGTACGTGTTGTCCGTCACGATGACAAAATGTAACATTTGAGTGTGGTGCTCATTTGTGTGTCTCTCCCCCCTTAATGTTAATTGATAGTCTCCAAAGGCTTTCGAAATATGGAACTTCTGCCAAGTCATAAAGCAGTATTGCTGACCAAGCAAATAACCACTCAACAAAATGTAGGGTGTGGGGGAGTGGGAGGATGGTGTGTGTGTGTGTGTGTGTTTGTGTTTGTGTGTGTGGGTGTTTGTTTGTCTCAAACTGCCCTCTCATATTAGCCTCTGGCCGCCACAATTGAATCCAGCTGTGTGCAAAAAACACCCTGCTGATTGGCAGGTAGTCAAACTCATTTACACACAAAATGGAGGCTTCCAGTCCTCTCAGATCTTTGGTACTACAGAGCCTACCACCAGAATGCCACACTGAAGCATGCCATGCTTCCATATGCCTTTCAGTCGATCCATGAATGACCCCTTTGGGAAGTTGAGCTTGGCTACCCCATAGGCTCGCAGGCAGCTATGAATCAGTACTGCGAAGAGCAGCACCGTACCCAACCAAAGCTTAATGAAAACCATTCGAGCTCACAGTCCAGCTCGAGAAGTGCACTTGTTCATCTTGGCTGCGCGCTCCACATCGAGCCCCAAGCCCTCTGGCTGCTTCGGGGACTGGAGGCAGGAGAGGAATCTGATCCCTGGCTAGCCTGAGACGGCTCGCGCCAAAGCATTCCTGTCCCCGCTCCAGTGCAGGGCTTTCATGTCTCTCCCTCTCCTCCCCCTCCTCCTCATCCTCCTCCTCCTCCTCCTCTCCTCGCTCACCCCAGTATTGTTTTTTTTTTTTCTTTCCCTCCGCGCACTCGCTCTGTATTCTGTCCAGCCCCTGCCCTCCATGTGTTATTCATTTTGAAAAGTAGAAAGCGGCCGACCCGTGCAGAGTGCCTACCTCGGAGTTGGCGTAGTCGGCAGGATTCTGGCAGTGCCAGTGCAGGCCCTTTGATGGGCCGAGAAGTCAAGAGAGCCAAAGATTTAAAACGCCTGGCTACCCTCCAGAATGAAGCCGGTGAGGGGATTTTAATCAACATTTTTGCATTATTAAGAAGCTGACCGTCTTAAGTCTAGCTTCTCTACAAAGTGCCACAGATATCACTCCATATGTCTGTTTTCAAGGGCATTATTTCTACAGCTGACAAACCACATCACCTCCCCACCAGCTCTGTTGTCCCCAGACTAGACAATTGATTCCCTCCGCCATAGTATGTTAAGTAGTCAGTCAGAACGTTAATAAACGCTGTTTTTTGTTCTGCCTCTGTTTCAGATGAATGTCATCGTTCATTCATTTTTGTTTGAGTAAATGGCCCGTGTAGTATTCATTTCGAATTGCCCATATCGTTCTCGAGATAATAAAATCTCACTGTTCAGTGGGTTGTTGAGTGGACAGAATGGGGATTCACTGTGCATGAATGGTTAATTGAGTGAATGGACATATGAGATGAATGGATGAAGGGGGGGTAGGGTGTTGCATGAGCATAGGTAAACGTCACTGTTGGTGGTTGTATCTGTGTACAAAGAGTTGTATGTATGGGGAAGGCCAGAGGTCTTTCCATTTTGTTAGCCACTAACCCGCCTTATCTCTCTGTGCTTCTGCCACAACATAGGATGGTTGTCAGGTGTTTGTGTGTGACGACGCATTGATGTGTTTGTGCATGAGCATCCTGTGTGTGTGGGTGTGTATGAAAGTGTGTGTTTTGGCATAGGCTGCCAGAAAAAAAAAGAAGAAAAAAAAATCTTGATGTTCCTTGAAGGCTCATTAACATACAAATGGAATTCTGCACTGGAAAAAGCACCTGCGCCATGATTGCAAATGAGAGAGAGAGAGAGAGAGAGTGAGAGAGTGTGTGTGTGTGTGTGTGTGTGTGTTGGGAGATGAAGGAGTAATGGAGGTGAGGTTGTGGAACCTGTAGAAAACGGAGGGCTTCTTCTCGTTCACTCGCCTCGGCATGGGCCGATCGTCAGGTCTTGTCTCATATCCAACCTCTACTTGGGCTTTTTTCTGTAAGCGATTGGCCATGAAGAGTCTGGAGTGCAGCTTCTCAAAACTTCACACGAGCTCAGACTCTCCTCGAATCACTAAATTCAGTAACTCAAAGCCCTTCTCTTCTGCCTCGTCTACTAAAGAAAACGCTGCTTAAAGCTGAACTATGCGTCTAAGCTAAGCAGACTTAGTAGTTATTTGATTAACATTGCGAAAATGTTTCTGAAAAAAGGACATATTTGATATCATTCATATCACATATGTCTTTACACTGTCTTACTGCATTACACTGTACTTATCAGCACCCCTGAAGGCCTGTCGAGTCGCAGCAGCCTGCTTTTACACTGCAGAATTCCAGTTTTTGCCATGCCCTCACATAACAAGCGTCATTGGTGGATATTCATTGTATTGTTTGTCGGTTATCTCTATATAAGGACTGCCACCTCCCTCTATCTCACTTCCTTCTCCCTCCTCTTGTACATCCTGTCTGTTCTCTATCTCAGCTTCGCAGAAAGGGTCAAGTGCGAGGAACCAGCGCTGCCGACGAATGAGACCAACATCTCCCCATGACTGCGACCATGATATGAAAACGCCTACAAGATCTCCCAAAACAACCTATCGCAGAGCTCCTTTACGTCCTCCCACCCAATCAAGAAGGAGAGGAACGGGGCTCGTCACTGTCGATCATTAGAACAGGTCCCCGACAATTGACCCAATCACTACCAACCTCTGTCGACAGAATAATCAGTGCTTTGAGAATGACAGAGAATGGTTCTTTTACCCAACGGCCTGCATTAGAACTGCCTTCTCTTCTCCTCCCCCTTGTCCAGTCCAGTCCTCACTTCATTCCAGAGGCAGATCGCAGGCTGACCGTAAGGCAAAGGAACACAACCAAAAACAATGGTCTCCTACCACAGACATCTCACAATTGGCACAGCTTTCCTTTTGGCTAATATCAGAGCAAGCCCTCTGAAAATCTAATCCAGACTTTAGCTAGTTGCTTTTACTACCCCCCCCCCCCCTCCCCAAGTATATATTAATTTGTTTGTTCTTGTTCATTCCGCTAGGGGCAAGTCCTTGCTCTTCATGTCTGTGTCCTGTTTCTTTTCCTCCATACGCTGTTTTTTTTTTTTTTTTTGCCAGAGGTGACGTGCAAAATGTATTTTCTCTGGGCAGGGTGGAACTTGTGGGGCGTCGTCGGGTTTTTTCCCCTCTCCCCTCACATCCCTGCTCTCGTGTCCTCTCCTGCCTCAGCATTCATTAAGAGATTACTGTCTCACCGCCCACACACACACACACTCACACACACTCACACTCCCAGGTGTGAAAGCTTATGCAGTGACTGGTCTTCTCTACATCCTGGATGGGCAGATCTCTACAGGTATCTAGTTTATTAATGCCTTACTTTGTTTATGTAGGTCTCAGCCACCAAACATGCAGTCACTCACGCAGGTGCCTCTAGGTATTGCGGTTGTGATGGTTTTGCACTGCAAGTGAAGCTGCTTTTTTCCTCTATATTTCTCTGAAAACCCAGTACAAGATATATGTCCCTCTCTGAGTTGTGATTTAACAACCGCAACAGAGTCGTTCATGTTACCAGACTAGTGCCTTGCTGGGCTGAATTTAGCAGTGAATGTAAACCTCCTTTTGTGGCACAACCTCTAACCTATGCACATGCACATCAACACCATTTCAGGTTTCCCGAAACAACAACGCCCTGCACTTGCACGTAAGTTAAGTGAATAGATGCCCCTTAAAATGTAACATCTACAATCATGGGAAGATGCAATAGGCTTATGGGTCTCAACTAGTTAAGAAATGTTTCCCACAAACGCCTCGACTTGTGATTTGGCACTAAGAGGACCCCCTTTGGACTGGGCTTGTGGTGGTCTCCCATGCTTTAAACCTTTCACTAAGCCATGCTGCCTTAGATACCTCTTATGATTCTATGTTTTTGTTTTCTTTCTTCTGTCTAATGTTGGGATTTCAACTCAGACAAAAATTGAGTGTGTGCATAAATGTATGATTCGAGGTAACTGTACGACTTAACCCCCCCCCACACACACACACACACACACACACACACACACACACACACACACATTTATCACTGCACCAAGTTGGCCTTTTTCACACTTAACCATACAACTGCTTGTTTATTTTACCCTTAAAAAAAAAATCTCTGGAATGGCCACACGGACTCTGAGGAAATGTGTTCAATGCATAAATGGAATGCATCGGTATTATGGTCCCATGATCTCTGTTGGCTCGCCAACTCTCAGCCTTTCACTAATGCTACTTCACTTGCTGCTCCTCAGGGTCTACACGACACCATCATCAGCACTGCGGCACACGTTTAACCCTTTTGTTAGCTCGTCACTAACCACAAAGTGCTTCAGTTCTTTTTACTTGCTGTTAAAAAGCATCCTGAAATGGTCATTTCTTTCAATTGTGTTTGTTTGACTCCTACCTTCTTTTGACTCATATAATGTCACCTGTAGCCATCAAGAATACCATCCCATCCCATCCCATCCCTGTCTAGGCCAACCTCTGACCCCCATAGTGGGCTTCAGTCACCAGTGATTTTCTCAGAGTTTACATTATTATTTCAGTTGTCCGACTCCTTATTGTGCTGAAGGATCTCATCTGGATTATCATGTCCTCTACTTCATTCTGTGGAGGTCTTGTGGATGGCAGAACTCGCATACCCCTTGTCTTGTATCAGAAACGGACAAGTCTGTGTGCACTGCAAACCCGCCGGCACAGGCCACAGTGGCCCATACACTGTCGGAATGTGCATCTAAACGAACAGATCCTCAATTCAATCCCAATCTTGTTGGGACACTCTGACGACTCTGACCACCTTAACTCTCCATAGTGGACATTTATAAGCCTGAACTGGATGGCTTGCAGTTGGCATGCTACTCGGTTGCCTGGTTATCTAAGGAGTCTCCTTAACATGGTTTACAAACAAAACAAAGTTGATAGTACTGAAGTGGCCGGTGCCTCTGGAATCCTGTTTGTAGTCTTATATGGTATATCCTATGAGATGTGTAATCACGGTTTAATTGCCTTGTTTTGAAATCGATTAACTGTACTCTCGCACACAACAACAACAACAAATGAATTGTACGCCTTTTTAATTGTCATTTTTTTTCTGATCATGATGAAATTCAGGGGATGTGTTAGTGAATGTATGATATTGTGCTACTTTTGTTTGACCGTTTGTGTGTCTGTCTGATTGTGTGGTTTGCAGGTTTTTTCCTGCAAAAAAAAAAAAAAAAACTATTTGGCAATTGAACTCCTGTCCAATAAATTTAAACAAAGAGACTTGCCATTGCATGTGTTTTTTGTTCATATTTTTTTTTTTTCATTGCTAGCCCTCCTGTAATGGCAGTGTATAGCTAGTTTGGTTCCCAGTTCATTTTGAACTCCACTAACATCAAATGAGAAATTGCCACCAAAGCTTGCGTTTCACAAGCCAGACCGGTCTGTGGAGTTGAAATTGCACATGTGCCTAACCGCCTAATCTTCAGCGGTCCTGCTGTTCTGACCAGTAATACGTGTGCATGTGGTTGCATGTTTGTAAGTTGGGAGTAAGAACTTTTTCCTTGTTTGTGCTTGCACTTTATTTCTGTCAATCATGTGTGTGCGTGCGTGCGTGCGTGCGTGTGTGTGTGTGTGTGTGTGTGTGTGCGTGTGTGTGCGTGCGCGCCAGCTGTGCCTGTGAGTCAGCAGATTCTGAGCTGGTGTCTATTTTAATGGTTGTATTATATTGTTTGTGTATCCACTGGTTCATTTGGTTTGGATGTATGTCTGGTTGTGTGTGCGAATGTGTGTGATGCCAGTTGTGTTTGTGTGTGCTAGTTTTGTGTGCGTCAGCTGGTTGTGAGCTTTTGTCTCTGGATGTTGGGGTCGGCAGTGTCTGGCACCAAGTGTGTGTGTGTGTGTGTGTGTGTGTGTGTGTGTGTGTGTGTGTGTGTGTGTGTGGCTGGGTGGTGGTGTTCATTGTGGAAGTGGAGATGTGTATGTGCGTGCCGTGTGCTTGAGAGGATATCCCCTCCGCCTCCTCGTGACCTCACTCCCTCTGGCTGTTTGCGGCCCAGGCTGGCAAGCACAGATAAGCCATGTGCCATGGAATATACCAGAAGGATTCAACCAACACCCCCCACACACGCACGCACACACAGGGCACAGCCTGCTTCTTGTCCTCATTGCACACACACACTTCGTTTATTTGTTTTATTCTTTCCTCCTCTCAAGCTGTCCCATTTTCCAGGTGTTCTTTAGTCGTGCCAACAGCTCCAACCACACCGTATCAGTCTAACCACATTTCTTTGTCACAGCATATATACACACACACACCACCTGTGTGTCAAAGTTCTGGAACATTCTGGTTTTCTTCCCTTCACCCAAGATGATGCACAAGAACAATGAGGCCAAGGGAGACACTCTCTAAAATGTCTCAACATTAGATGTAACCGTAGGACCTTTTTAGAAAAGCTCGATCCCACGTTCTCCAATCATTTTACAGGCTCACAGAGTCACAGGCCTTTACCTGAAAGTTAAGGCTAAAGAACAATTACCGCTTTCAAAAGAATTCTAGAGCTGAGATTTGAACACGTAACCTCCACGACGGTCAGACACACTTGCAAATGCCTGCAAAAGTGTATTGCTCTCCCCCAGGTCCAGACCCCCTGCAGGCCCTTTCAGTAGAGGGGCCCAAGCAGACGGACTCTGGTGTGGTGTGGATGCTGTGGCGTGTCAGAGGGCGTGCTGAGCGTGTTCCACGAGAGAGAGAGAGGAAGGTTCAGCCCTCCACCTCTGCACGGAACGCCACATCCGGCTCCGGAGCTGAAGCGGGGAGAGGTAGGAAACGTCAGTGGAAACGGGACGGAGAGGGACTCAGGAAGACTGTCCCGCCTGCCCTTTTTGAGATATCCTGCCGTGTACGCAGACACACACACACACACACACGTTTTTTTTTTTTTTTTTTAAACCCCAATCCCACCCCCCTACACTGGCCTGTGCCCAGCGTTACGGAAGCAGGGACAATCTGATGTCGCCCAGGCGTCAGGCAGTTGGGTTTTAAAATACTCTTTCTAAATGCAGACAGGGGAGGGGTCAGCCATACCCACCCCCACACAGCCCTCTTGTTTCCAGCCACGTCAGCGCGTGTGCTATAAAGAATCTGTATGTGTTATTGTTGGATGGGCTGTTGTAGTGTTGTAGTGGTGTGAGGGCAGTCTTGCACAATCAAATGGGTGTGTAAGATTACAGGCACCTGGCTGAACTGGGCAAGCATACAAGCTAACTAACGTTCCCCCTCAACATAAGAACTAATGTTTACAAAATCCATACTCTGTGCATAGGTAGAAATTTTTAACATCCTACATTGCACACCTCCTCCCAGACCATTTTATTGAATTACTGAATTGTGCCTTGGTGTCTAAGGAGTCACTTAAGGACACTTTTTTCCCCCACAGTTGTTTATCTTCCCAGAGCAGATATATTGAAGGTCTGGGTTAATGTGATTCTAGCTCTTTCAATCTATTGCCAATGCATTCATTGTGATCATCTGGGGGTATTCCACTGGATTCCAGTTGGATTCAGGATTATTGACTACTGAGTGTCCAGTACAATGAAAGTTCAGCTTAGGCTGAGATCACAATAGTGCAAAGTAAGAAGTCTTACTGAATCCAGTATAGGGATGGCCCACATCATCAACAACAAATGCCTGCACTGTCAGGACCACCCCATTACATGTTCCACTACACAATTCTACCACAAGTACCACTCTCATACATATCCTACATCATAAACTATACATCTATAAACTGCATTACAATTTAATGGATTTACCAGTTTCTGTTGTATGTATTATAATGTAATATTTATTTTCCCAGCACTCAGGGCTACTGTTGAACGCTACAATGCTACAGTCTTTTATGGGGATACAATTATGCAAACTTGCAGCCTAACAAACATAACTATATGTTATAATCAACATAGTACAGAATAGTACGTTGATTTTTGGAAACAGTACTATGCGTTTTGGAAATCTTTCCCCTTTTAAGCAAACTAATCCCTGTCCTTGGAATAGAATTACAGTATGTTGAAGCATTTGCTGCCGTCATGGTTATGACAGTCATTTCAGTCTCATGCACACCCTTTCAAATAAAGTGTTACCTATCAAACTTACTTTCACACCCAGTGATTGAAGTAAAGAACTCTACAATGTGAAGTGTTAACAAATTCACGGCAAGTTTTCAGTCAAATGAAAGTTAAAAGTAAATTGAAAGTGACCACTACAGAATGACATTGGGGATCACCGTTGAATTGTTTGTTAAATCTCATGAAACTCAAGGATCAACAAAACTATGAGGACCCGTCTCTATGAAGGTTCTTATCCATTTAAAGAACTGTTGCTAAGCTCATCCACGTTGAAACTGTTCCTGCTTGTCTCATCTTGTTAGATCATTTCTTGCTAAATCATTTAATCTTGATGTCAGCCCCTACCCCCCCCCCTCCTCCTCTTCCTCCTCCCTGGCTTAATATCTAAGGATCTTTAAGCGCCCTGCTACTCAACCGCCTACTGCTCAAGTTAACAGTTTTTGTAATGCATGCCCTGATTTCTATGCGTGTCAGGTCTGCTTGGCCTCTGACTCTTAGCCCCTGGGTGGCCCGGGGTCGGCCTGCAGCCTGACCCCGTGAGAGTGGACCTGCGCTGGGGTGGACACGCGACCAGGCCAGGCCTGGCGTGATCGCTGGGGCTATTTTCTGCCCATGCCATCCACACTACTGACAACTGTGATGTTGTTTTTATTTGGGGAAAAAAAAAGATCCCTTCCTTTTTCATCCAGGCCATGAGTTGAACAGGGCCCCTTGAGGATCTCCCTATTCCTTCCTGACGAGCTGGGAGAGGTCCTTTCCATGGCAGGCCAGCGACAGCAACAGCCACCCTGTCCCCTCCACACACACACCCTTCCCCCTCCACACACACACACACACACACACACACACACCCTCCTCTCCTCTATGTCTTTCTCCACTCCTCCCACTTGCACAATCGCTTTCCTCTGGATGACAGATGCTGCTTAACCCTGCTGACCTGCTGTTCTGAAGCGGCCTGGCGTGAGTGACAGCGTGCCGGCCGAGAGGGAGAGGCACAGGCAGAATAACAGCCAGCCCAGAGAGAGAGAGAGAGAGGAAGAGCTTTCTCCGGGATGCGGAGGGGGGGGGGGACTGTCTCTTTTTTTGGGGTGGGATGGGGGGATGGGGGGGGGGGTTGGCGTTGCTCTCGGGGGAGCAGGGCCCTGAAGCGCACGGCTCCGGGAAAAAGAGCTGCGTCGTGCAAGTGCACATCAAAGTGTCCCGGAACACATCCGCTTGACCGCCATCCTGCATCGTTGCCGGGGCTATTGAGACAAATGGGCCTTTTGGGTTGAGAGTCACGCGACAGTCTGTCATCACAGGGGCGACCCCACTGCTCTGTCTTAGTGCTGGGTTAATGTGCCATCAGTAAAGAGCAGCCATGTTGTACTCACAGCAGTGACATGGAAACAGTGCGTTAAGCTGATGAAGTGATTCCTCAATGGGAAGTAGCACTACACAAAGTTATCATGTTTTACGTCACTCTTACACAAAACACCCATCAGAATGGGGTAAACCTCACAGGTTATTTAACTTGATAATACTCTCACCAATTATCACAAGTACAAAAAAAGCATACTACATGTGTTCTGATACCAACAGGCATCAAACTAGTATCAAAGTAGTATCATTAACAATATATGGATTGCCCTGTTGCATTACTTATACTTTTGAAGGACATTTTAAAGTCTAAGGTCCTCCACCAAAGTGTTAAATGTGAATTTATCCCACTTCTTTCCAATTCTGCCAACATGTTGCATTTTCTTGTGTGAATAATATGGGGCCCTAGACCTCACATCTGATCAATCGTATCTGATTTATCAGTAAGGACACCCCTGATAGTATTAGCTCCAGCTTGAGGTGTCAAATGACAGGTCTTATTGCAGTGGATCCACTCCACCACAATTGTGTCCCAATCCTGCTTCGCCCAGTCCCAACCTGTACAGATATTCAAATGGCAGGTATCAGTGTCAGAGCCCATTCGCCATGTTGGGCCCCTCGACATACTCGCCGTGACATGTTATGACAGCTGATATATTATTCATGTTTCCGATGCTCTATGTATGCGGCCCGCTTCCAATGAAAGTAAGTTTGGTGCGCGCGGCGGGGGTCAGGCGCTCATAAATCCGCGGCCTCGTCCTCGGCCTGAGCTCATTGTGTTTGTGTCTATTTCCAATGGGATGAGCTCACATTCTCCCATTGGAGTCACAGAGAGTGACGGAGCGCCCGCTCACTCGTTCCACGCTCTCTCTCCCCTCCTTGATGCCCTTCAGGGACAGGACATTCTCAGAAAGCTTACACAACACCCACCCATGTCTCACACACACACACACACACACACACACACACACAGCCACCACCACTACCCCATCTAGGGCACATCAACTGGCTTCAGCCTGGTCATGGGTGGGTCCTAATGTTAACACTACTGGTGAGAACTAGCTGACCTTCTTGGGCTTTACCCACTGTTTTGTGGGTCACAAACAGATAAAACCATATAAAACCTACAAGAGTTTACCAGTTTACACTGAAAATTGAGCACCATGTGTTTTATATTATCAATAGTGAACACTGCTCGGGATAGTGACTTTAGAATTTGTGTGCACAGAGACAAGCGTTATGAAAGAACCATTGAGAACATTAAAAATGCATGTATTCATCCTCAGTGAAAATCTCCCTGCTAGAGCTGATTTCAACCATAGACGTTTTGGCCCACGAGCCTTTTGGTCTGTCAGTTTCCCTGCCACCCTCAAGTCTTGCCTTCTGGATTCCAGCTCCTCTCTACTCTCTCTTCCCTCATGTGCCTTCCTTGGCATCCTCCAGTCTGCGCTCAGTGACAACTAAACCCTTTGCCTCTTGTCCCCCTCCTCAGCTGTGACAGGGCTATGTAGCCCACCATGGATGGCTCTTACTGGCTGGGAGTTTTTTTTCCCCTGGCTTTGCACTGACTGATTTTCCTCCACAGTCTATTTCATTTCACTCTATCATGCATCTTCCTCCTGTTCTCTATTTTGTTGAACTACACAGTACTTAGACGTGGGGTTTTATGTCCGAATAACAGTAGTGGGACGAACAAAAGAGCATGTTGTATACAGCCTGACCAATTCATGCTGATTCAAATGACCACGGATGACGGCTTCAACTATTTTTTTGTCATTGTGCACAAAGCTAATTAAAAAAAGAGAGTGAGGAAGGCTACTACTAAAACATTTATTTCCACTTATGATTGAATGAGTGAGGAAGGAGCACGTCTGCATCTTGGCAACCAAGAACGCCCTCTCCTCTCTCTATTCCAAACGTATACTCAGCTCAGTTAATTTTTAGTAATACTGTGTAGTGTTCTGACATGTTTTTCCTGCTTTAGTCCCTGTGGAGATCACATGGGCTGTTCCCTGTCAGAAGTCGATTTCTGTCTGTGCTTTGTCTACAGTCAATTAGTGATAGAAGATCTTGCAGGGTCATCACCTAAGTTGCAAAACAGGAAATAAATGTATTATACTGTAATTAATTGACACATTCTCTACCACAAAACTCTTCTGTGATCAGTGTGATCAGTGTCTGTGGTGTATTTCTAGGTTTGTATTTGCTAACAGCAGCTGAAATAGCCTATACCTGACAATGATGCTTTCTTGGTACAAGACTGACCAAAGCTGCTTCAAAAGCAGGTGCTCTCTACTGATAGACAAATTGATTTGCCTACACTGCACAGATACTGCAATTTTGTAGTTTGAAGAAAGAGGGGATATTAGGACTTACTGTTTCAGTAAAAGGGTCACAGTACTGGCTAGGTTGAACATTTGAAAATCGGAAAACCTAGAACTGGATGAATAATTGACATTTTATTCTTTTAGTCGCTAGATGGCAGTGTGTCTATTCCATTCCAAAGCTCTCGGGCTGACAGATTCCCACGTCTTCTTTGACGAGTCTCACAGGAATTAGATTTAATGGCCGTAGCACCACGGAATAAAAAGTACTTGAGCAAGAACATTTCATTCACTACTCGGTGTCCCAAATCCACACTAGCCTATACTATAAATATGTGTTAGGAAATTTCTTTAAAGGTTTTGTGATTGGATGCTAGTATTGCAAGGCAATGCTGATAGACGAGGTTCTATGTGTGACATGATGAAAGATAGACAAAATTTTCTTACAATCAAGAACATCACTGTAAGTTCAAAGGGAACGAAGAGTAATTTGGTCGACTAGGCCTTGCGTATGGTAATTGGGTCTCTCCATCTCTCGTTTGGAAAGTAAGTTTTTGATTTTGGGCTACCTTAGCGTGTCTTTAAGCAGATTTAAAATTCTGTGCTGTAATTAAATATTGATTTAGTTTCAGTTCGTTATCAAGGAGGACTACCCTCTTCACCCATGTCAGGGTTTCTCTCTTCAATGTTGTTCAACAGAAATCAGCGGAGACTCATCAAACTTGATTCTGAATCTTAACGCATGAAGCACTGTTGAAAAACCACATGGTCTGTTATATTTGTTTTAGCATTCTGTTTCACGTCCAATTCTCTGCAGTACACTAGGCCTGTATGCGCGCGCACACCCTAAACACCCTCCAAACATCCTTATGTGAACCACAGCAATTAATTGGCAATTAATCATTGAATAATTAATTGGTAGGCTACAACCAGATTACAGGCTAGAAATACGCACCACTTTAAGGTAACCAGACATCGAGGTGAAGTCGATTTGGTTTTGATAATCCTAAACACGCATTTCAGAGAAAAGGCTAAAAACATTGACTCGAGGTGGAAAAGTGTGTGAGCTCGAGCTTTCTATGTAAACTGACTGTGTTCTTAAAGGCAGATATGAGGAGGAAAAAACAGCCTTTCAAATTGCACTTTTAGAGAGTTAGACCATTGATGTTTCAATTGAGAGGTGTGTGTTAATCTGATCTTGGTTTCTTATTTCAATTACAGGCCTAGTTTATATGCGATCCTGAAATCACTAGTATTTTTAAGCTTATAAAACGTGAATGTCATCTAACTTTATTCGTGTGTTATCTGTAATGTATCGTCTGTTTGGATTTGAGCAAAGAGATCCAATAGGCCAATGGATTTTTTCTCTCCACAGAATGTCGTTACATTCTCAAGAGCAGCTGTGAAAGCGGCTGACAGTAGGCCTACATTATCACTGTATATCACCGCTATCGCCTTGCCTCGTATTGATACACTGGCTTATCTCTTAATGGCAGCCGTTAAATCAAAGACAAGCCCCTGGTCCACGGAATAGAAACGGGTGTCAGTCTCAGCAAGACAGGAAGCGACCCTTAATTAAATATTTTCCAATTAAGAAGTTATCCACAGATAGCCGAAACCGAAAACAACTCTCCATATTTTAATGTCCCTATTCAGATAGCTCATGGCCAGCCCTCTCTGTCAAAGAATACAATACCCGACTTTAAACGATTCTTTAGAGATTAATTTATAAGGTAAACAGAATTATGTAAATGGACCGATTGAGTCTGAATAGACATGTTAATTTTTTGTTTAAAAACTTTAACAATACAAACTCCGGGCGGCAATTGTGTTCCACATTTGTTTAAGCGAAGCCTTTGTGATCGAGGTGCAGCCATTGACGGATAGAAAATTCATTGCCATGATATTTTTGTTTAGCCAAGTTGATAATCCTTACTTCTGATTTTTGGCGATACCTCCAGAGCCTGCATTCTAAGAAGGGTAGTTAGGACATATTTAGACATATTTAAAAATGAGTTAAAACACATCGAGTAGGCTATAGCCATTTGTTGCCTCTTAGTAAAGATAGACTACCAGTAGGCTTAGTCAAATTAAAACATTTAGACCGTAAAGGTAGGCTACAATGAAATAAGCAACCCACCTGACGTGGTTTGGAATCCTTATGGGTTGGCTATACAACAACAAAAAAAATATTTAAGTCATTTCAGAAGTAGCCTTTTGCCCACTTGGGTTCTATTCCATATCAAGCGCGTCCCTGGACTACCTTAAAATATGGCCCCTCCTTCGACGGCGCTGCTTCAGTTCTGATTGGTCATGGCCATGGAAGGAATTGGTTGCAGAAATGCAAAACTTGTTGCTGGTTCCCTGAAACGCGCTCGTCTCACGCTGCGCCGAGCGCCAGACAAGAGTATGTGATCTATCAGCGAATCGCTTCCAGCTGGAATAGACCAGACCAGACTCTGGTGTTGAAGGAGTGACTGGAAGAGGACACACACGCACTGTGCGCGTACGTGTATGAGTGTGCCTGTGTGCGCATGAAAGAAAGGTCTGAGCGCAGTGTCGGTATTAGGAAAATTTAGTTTTTTTTATTTCTGCAAAGTGCTTAGTTGCATTTAAGATGATAAACACCGAGAGGACTGCGCTGTCAAGCGGCACTGTAGTGGCGGAGTTCGGCTAGTGCATGCCCTGCACCTCGGCCGAAGCTCGGGGACAAGGTCGCGCACAAGCCTCACTGGTTTTATTTCATGTCACACGGAGCTGGATTCTCCCTCGCCGGTTGCGCGAGTAGCCTACTCTAAGCAATATCCGGATTTTGCGGCCGATCAAGCACACCATTACAGCGATAATTTAATGGACTTCATAAGAGAACCTCACGGAAATCATTGCCGCGTGGCCGGAGAGTTTTTAATCGGTGGCTGACCTCACCAAATTTAGCTCTGAATTGTTTCTCTTCTCTGGACAATGTCAACGTGAAAGTCTGCACCTTCAGCATGGATTTTTAACGGACATCTGAGATCCCTTGTCCCGGGACATTCTACCAGGAGGTGGATTTTTTAATTGGGCGAATACTATCTCCATTCTGTCACCGATAGTAAGCGAAAGACATTTTTAACTTCTGTTAAGACGGAATATATTGGAGTACGGTTTAAAGGCACCACCAGTTTTTGGTATTAATGCATTTGGCACAGAAGGAACTCGTGTGAGTTTTAAAATCACCGAAATATTCTCTTTTGCCTATGTGGACAATTAATTGACATTTTCCCACCACCACAACTAAAACGGCGAGAAAATTGTGTTAATGTTGTAGTATCAACTTTTTGTGGTGAGTTACTATCGCACATTTAGACTATGTGTCTTTATTGTATCATTTTCTTTTAAAACATAGAAATGGATTTTTGACATCTTTACGCCCTGTCCCCCCCCCCCCCTCTTTCCGTGCGTTTGTGTGTCAATATAATACTGGATAAAACTCCGCTTGTCTTTTAGTAGTGGACGAGTTAAACCGAACTGTAGGGGAGAGGGCAGAGTTCTGCCTCGAAGCCAGACAAGCTGGCTGTCATGCAGGATTGGTAGTGGAGAAGTATGTTTGGACTTGAACAATTTGGTCCTCAAATAAATAGCAGAAACGTCGGAGAGAAAAACAATTTGAAGCAGTTAAGATCAAACATGAGCGCCCATTATAAAAACCCCGGTTTTCACACGGGAGCTCCGCCGCCCGGTGCGGTGGAACCGGGGATTGGGCCGCTGAACGAGCCACCTATGCTCGGGATGAACATGAACATAAACGGGGAGTATACTGGCGGCGGTTTTCACCCCCGCGGCCATTCGGAGATGCACGCTGGCGGTCTTCAACAGCAACAGCAGCAGGCGCCCATGCACGGGTTTTTCAACAACCAGCAACCTCATAGTCACGGACACTCTCACGGCCACCAGACCCATCCCCACCAACACCACCCGCATTTTGCGGGAGGCTTTGGTGGCCCAGAGCAGGGGTCTTCCTGTTTACATGGGGGTAGGATGATGGGTTACGGTGGCGGCATGGGGCCCCAGCAGGGCTTTGCGGAGGGCTTCGACCCCCTCTCCGAGGGCCAAGCAGGGGAGGGGTTCCCCCAGCAACAGCAGAGGCCTGGGTCTATGCCTGACTTCCAGCACCACGGACCCTCCAGTGGAAACCACCCCGTCCCTGCCCCCTGCCTGCCCCTGGACCAGTCACCAAACCGGGCTGCCTCTTTCCACGGCCTGCCCTCCTCCTCCTCCTCCTCCTCTGAGGGCCACGGTCTGGAGCCGAGGCGTTTGCCCCCGCAGGCCGGCGTGGAGGGCCTGGACTACAGCTACCCCAACGAGCCCCCTGCCGGCCACTTTGACGTGTCCGTCTTCTCCCCCTCGGACTCTGAGTCCCAGCTCCCCCACTTCGCCGCCGGCAGACAGGGGGCCGGTTTCCCCGGAAACCCGGCCCTGTCCAGGCCACCGGGGATGCAGGCCCTCCCCAAGGGCCACCCCCAGGGGCCCCAGCAGCCGCAGCAGCAGCCCCCCGCCCAGCACGGAGGAGGGGGGGTGTTCTTCGAGCGCTTCGGCAACGGCAGGAAGATGCCCGTGGGCATGGAGCCTGGCGTGGGGGCCAGGCACCCCCTCCTGCAGCAGCAGCAGGCAGCCGCCTTGCTGGGGCGCCAGGGCTCCCTCCCCCGGCCCCCCCAGCCCGAGCCAGGCGCCCCCAACCCGGGCATGCAGGACGGCAGTGGCCTCATGCCCGGCCAGCACAACCAGTTTGAGTACCCCATCCACAGACTGGAGAACAGGGGCATGCACCCCTACGGGGACCCCATGTTCATGCAGCAGCAGCAGCAGCAGCAGCAGCCTCCACCCCCCCACGGCCAGCCCCCCAACCAGCGGCTGCAACACTTTGACTCTCCGTATCTGAACGTGGCCAAGCGGCCGCGCTTCGAGTTCCCCGGCGGCGGTCACCACGGCACGGCCGGCGAAAGCTGCGGATCCTGGGGCGCGGGCGGCGGCGGCGGCAGTGGCGGCATGCACAACCCTCCCGGCATGGAGAGCCACCTCTCGCCCTCGTCGTACCCGGGCCTCCCGGGGGAGTTCACGCCACCGGTGACGGACGGCTTCGCGCCGGGGCCTCCCCTCCAGCACCCGGGCCACGAGCAGCAGCAGCAGACCCTGCAGCAGCAGCAGCAGCACCGCCAGAACGCCGCCATGATGATCAAGCAGATGGCGTCGCGCAGCCAGCGCATGCGGCAGCCCAACCTGCAGCAGATCGGTCACCACGGCGACGTGGTGCCCCCGGGTCCCATGGTGCACGGCGGTGGCATGCCGCAGACGGGCTTCGAGCGTGAGAACGGCGGCGGGCGCATGGTGAACTTTGACGGCCAGAACCCGCACCTGGCGGCTCAGGAGAGCGCCTGGTTCGCCGGACAACACCCCGCCCCCAGCGAGATGATGGCCCGGCGGATGGGGGGTCCGGGCGGAGAGCCCGGCGCACACGAGATGCAGCCCAACGGAGCGGGCATGATGTTCCGGCCGGGCGTGAACGGCATGGGCATGCCGGACGCCATGCGGATGCCTGGTGACGGGCACGTGCAGGGACCCCTGCACTCGCCCAGCCTGCACCCGCAGTTCGCCGGCAACATGGGCAACCTGGCACAGATGCAGTCGCCCGGCGGCGGCCTCTCCAACGCGCCCGCCGAGCGCCGTCCGGCCGACTTCTCTGGCCCCCCCATGGGCGGCCAGTCCGCGTTCCCCTACGGAGGACCCGGTAGGCAGGGTGCGCCGCCGCACGGCAACCCTCAGGGGGTCAGCACCTCCCCAGGGAGCTACTCCTCGCCGCCCGACTTCCCGCCGGGCCAGCGCTCGTCGGTCAGCAAGCTGGGCGCGCTCTCGCTGGGCAACTTCAGCAAGTCCAGCAGCAAGGACAGCGTCTTCGGCCAGAGCTGCCTGGCGGCGCTGTCCACCGCCTGCCAGAACATGATCGCCAGCCTGGGCGCCCCCAACCTCAACGTGACCTTCAACAAGAAGAACCAGAGCGAGGGCAAGCGCAAGCTGAGCCAGACGGAGCAGGACGCGAACAACGGAGGCGGCGGAAACGCGGCCAACGGGAGCACTGGTCAGGAGTACTTCCCCGCCGGCGGCGGCGGCTCTTCGCAGAGCAGCCAGATGCCCGGCGCCGGGCCTGGAGTGGGCGGCAAGCCCGTCAGTCAAAACCAGACGCCGGTGCAGGGGGAAGCCAGTGCCCTCTCCCCAAACTACAACATGGACGCTACCCCATGCAGTGATGGGAAGGCAGCAACAGGGAGTGGGAGAGGGAGAGGGAGGAGGAAAAGGGACAGTGGCCATGTGAGCCCTGGCATGTTTTTCCCCTCTGACAATGGCAACCCTGTTGTGAGTCCTGGTCAGCCGGCGCCCCCTCCGGCTGGCCTTGGGGAGAGGGGTGGGGGGACACCTCACGAGAAGCCCCTGACCTCGCCCTCCTGGGGCGGGAAAGGGGGCGACCTGATCCTGGGGGACCAGGCTGACCTCATGTCGTCGCTGGACAGTGGCATCCAGAGCGTCTCCAAGTCGGACGGCTGCTCGCCGCACGTGGACTTCCCGGACGACGTGGGCGTGGGCGGCGGCCTGCACTACGGCAACGAGGACGAAGTGTCGTCCAGCTCGGACGCCGCCGGCGCCAAGGCCAGCCGGAGCCCCATGATGGGGGGCTCCCCGAAGCTGGTGCGGGGCGACGGCGTGGCACTGATGGGTGGACAGAAGGGACAGAGCCTGGGCATGGCTAACCATACTACCTCGACATCTGACGGATACGGACTCGGCACCACCGCCAACGGAGGCAACGCGGGGCCAGGCGGTCACCCCGGAACGCCGGGCATGGAGCAGGTACGGACGCCCTCCAGCACTTCTGGCCAGGATGAGGTCCACCCTCTGGAGATCCTGCAGGCCCAGATTCAGCTCCAGCGCCAGCAGTTCAGCATCTCGGAGGACCAGCCTCTGGCCATGAAGAACGGCGGCAAGAAGGGGGCTGCCGCTGCCGTCGCCGCTGACTGCAGTGGACAGAACGGCGACGTGGAGTTGGCTGGCTGCAGCCCAGACGCCGGGAAAGGCAACATGGGCACTATAGACCTGGACACACTCATGGCCGAGCAGCACGCCACCTGGTATGTGCCTGACGACAAGACCCTCATGGAGGGCTCGGAGGAGGGCAAGGGCTTGACTCCGTGGGAAAAGACAAAAGGCCAGAGCAACATGAAAGAAGGTACAAATAATTTCTTTCTAGACGTTATGGTGTGCCGTGTGTCTTATGTGAAAGATGCTCAGTGAATGTGGAGAGTGGCAAGAGAAGTCCCCCTCCCTCCTCAGGGAAAAGTTAGGTAATGAGTAAAAAGAGTGTGTTTCAAATGTATGCTTTCTTCATGGTTCTAGCGGCAGGAAAAAATATATGCTTATTCACTCATTTATTTCCTAGTGATGAACAGAGAACTCTCACACACTCACTTGCACATATGCACTTCTCTCTTGAATGCCTTTGTGTCTTGCTCAACTCTGCATTTTGGTACCTTGGTTTTTTTGTCTGGACACTCTTGTTACTTTTACATTGAAACGGTAGACTCTGAAGTACGGTACATTTCTGTTTATAAACACACGGTATATTTATTGATAACATAATTGTTAACAGTAAGATTGTCATACAAATCATGTAGGCCTATGCCAATATTGTAAGGGTCATGAATGCAATTTATGTCCGATGTTTTGTGGAAAAGGTAATATGTAAATTGTTTGACAGGCTGTTGAATTTTGAAATAAATAGCAGGAGATGCGTTATGCTGTTACTGGAGGAGCTAAAACTTTTTTCTTATCTTGTAAGGATTTTAACCTTGCGTATTAATACTATTCAGAGAGGGAAATCGGTGTAGGAAAAGTCAAGTACACGTTCTATGTAGTTTTAAAGGCTTAACAAGTTACATGACTCGAACATTTATCTAAGGATTTAGTCTATTTTCTGGGTTTAAGTCCGCATGAAACCACGGAGAAAGGCTTCAAAGCGGCAGCCAAGGAAAAGTAAACATTTCCTGTGGTTCTTTATCTCGGTTTTCAGGGTGAACAACGGCCCTGCGAAGATTAATCGCGTTTTGAGGAGATGCGTTTTCACAGCGGGGTTTCCTCTTTCCCTATCTGTTTGTTTATGTTATTATGATTAGATAATCTGATTGAAGAGAGTGGATGTGGATTGATTTTAGATTTTACACGGGCTTTTAGTTTTGTCTTTGATAAACATGAGCACTTTTTTTCTATATACATTTATTTCATTACAACATTTCAGCATAACATGCTATATCGCATAATAATAATAATAGCCTAATAATAATAATAATAATAATAATAATAATAATAATAATAATAATAATTAATTGCGTTATTTGAATTATTATTTAAATTAAAATGTATTAGTATAACACCACTTTAGTTTTTAGGCTATAATATCGTATAGATTATAGATTTTAAAACTTATAAACTTGTAGTTTTAAGCAGTCGACGGGTTTGTAAGATTACAGTATCATGGTATTTTAACCATAAGTGGATTTTTATTTTTATCACCTCATAATCCACCTTTTCTGATGGGGCTTTAGCCTTCATTGGCAACACAAGAGCCTGGTAGACCATAGCCTTGACAACTCCGCTTTAACTTCTATATATATTGCGATTGCGCGCTTTTTGTTTTTAGAAGACGCCGTAATTGAAATAGTGCAGTAGGCTAATTATCACACTTAGTTCCGTGCGCTATAACGTACCGCTGCTCTGATACCACTTATATCAGAAACATAGATCATGAAGAGAATAGCAGAAAAATGAGAGACGAGGTGGATCTGTAGGCTAAAGTCGTGCCCATAGGCCTACTTACATATAGATATTCTACATATTTGATGGCGTCTTGACTGTGTCTGAGGAAAGGGTGGACAACATAGGAATTTTTTCTTAGCTGAGCGGTTTGAAAAACGACTTGATGCCAGTGTTCCTCATTAGGTTGCACTAAATCATTTTAAAGCCGTGATTGCATTGCAGGCCTCGCCGGCATCACATTAATCGACTCTGATGGAAGGATTACCCTGATAAAATAACAAAAAGTAAACAAATTAAGAAAATAATTTATGCTGGTTATTATTATTAATAGTATTATTATTATATTATTATATTATGCTGTATTGTACTTTTCATTTCTAAATTAATATCATAATCAGCTTGTGTCCAAGACGCCAATGTAGCCTATCATAATTTTAAAAGTAACGTTTAGTAACATTTCATTGTCGGTGTTCAGCAAGTCAGCCCCAAGGTTTCTTACTCTATTTTTTACCCCTTTGTTGTTTGTGCTCGTTCATTGGGCTGCTATGCCCAATATAGGCCAAACCCTTACAATGTGCTCCACACCAAGACAAGTCAGTGTCCTTACGAGTGAAAATGGCTGTATGAAACGGGAACTGTCTCCGCGACGGGACACGCATAATTGAATCGCCACGGCCAGGGAGCGCTTTCACGCACGTCAATAGGTAGCCCCCGGTGCGCATTCATTCAGTGTCCTTTTGTTCCGACTAACAACGGGAGGGCGGGGGCACGGCGAAGGCGCATCACGAGTCAGGGGACATTGTTTAACATTCAGCGCAGTCAACTACACCAACATTTCTCCGTGGCTTTATTGTATTTTTCGGGCGCCCCAATATAGGGCATCCAAATAGATTTGTTGCGCGTCTGCGTCGGTAGTCAAGAAAACAAAAGCACTCTGCCTGTTTCTCTTTCTGTTTCCTCCCTCTCTCTCCCTCTCTCTATCCTTTTTCCGTTCACCCCCCTCCCCCTCCTCCTTCTGAGGCTCTAAACGCACGTCGCTCGGGTGCGATCGATAGCTAGTTAGCACAAATCACTGTTCCTGACAGATTTTCATTTGAGGGTCATAGACAGTGAAGGCAAGAGGCGTGCTGGAGCTGCTTCTGACTTATTGAATGGCATCTGATGCTAGCCGCAAAAACAAGGAGTAGTGACTGACTGCTTAAATTCAAAAGCATATTTGATTCTTTTGGTAACGATATTTTTATTGTTTAACTAAACCAAAATCATATTTGGTGATAGGCTATATTAGTTATATGCATGTACAGTATGCCTGTCGTTGCACAATTTTCCATTAATTTATGGTACTCTTTTCTAATTTATATGAATTATGGATGCTTGCACATATTGATATGGGTAGTCTTGTGATTTCTTAATCACTTGAAAAATTAACCATCTAATGCTGTGAAATTGTTGTCTTTAGATTTTAATTAAGCATAACATCAATAAGTACAGTCACACAGTTTGTCGTGCTGCAAGTTAAAAACAATATATCAAACAATTCTGAATATTTTTGGTTATATATATATATATATATATATATATATATATATATATATATTAACTACTGATTTAGAACTTACAACTGATTTTAAAATTATGATCTTCAGCTGTGACTATATGTCATATTCATTTATTTGCAGAAATAAGTTTGGAGTTCAAATGAAACAAATCATTTTGATTTGTATCCCTCAAAAGCAAGATATTCTAAACAGTATTCAATCGTGTATCTGTATTAATAGGAACATGAGAAAAAAACAAGTCAAAGTGTAAATATAAGTGTCACTATCATGTATCCCAACATTTAGAGGCACACATATGCACATCCAACCACCCCAACACACACACACACACACACACACACACACACACACACACACACACACAGAGGCCCCCTCGAAAGCAAAGGGTTAAATGAGATGTAACTCAAGACATCCCAGGTGTACATCTTCCTCCCCCTCCCTGCAATTCCCTCTCTCTTCCAGACCCCCCGCCCCCCCCCCCCACACACACACACATCACATACTCTCTCACACACTCTCACTCCCACTCAGCATAAACTCTTCACCATAGTGCTACCACACACACACACACACACACACATACACATGCACACACCCAACTGCACACACACATGCACACACCCAACTGCACACACACACAGACACACACGCACAATCACACACGCACACAAAAACATAGAAAAGATTCGTGCCAACTTCCTGACAGTTTTTGTGGAGATGCTCTCATAATTGCTCCTCAGCAATTGCATCATTATTTTCCTCTTTGGGTTGTCAAGCCTCGACTTGCCTTCAGTGTTTATTGTATAAGGTGTTGGTGGAACTAAATGTACTTATAGCTCTAATGACTATAATTGCACAGCATTATGCCTATTAGCAAACATTCTCCCCTGCAAAATCTATGCGCTTCGAGGCATGTCAGTGACATTTCGTATTTGCTTTGCTCGTTTGTGTGAATACATCCCAGTGAAATAGTGCTATTAATTATTTGTAAGAACACTAAGGGTATTGTTTGCTTTTTAAATGAATGTCATTTTTAATAGCGTACCACTGGGCATATTGAAGTCTCTTTGAGGCGTTTGACACCTGTTTCCATGGCGACTTTGCTTGTGAGATGCGCTGCAGGGCCCACAAACAGGCGTCGCCCTGATACCTTTGCCCCTAATTGCTGATGTCAGACCAGTTCCCTCAGTCCGCGCTCCGAACCTTCACCACTGTGGAAGGAAACACGCCATCTGACCTGGAGCCAGCTGTCAAAGTCAAAGTCAGCTTTATTGTCAATTTCTTCACATGTTCCAGACATACAAAGAGATCGAAATTACGTTTCTCACTATCCCACGGTGGAGACAAGACATATTTTAACAATTTTAAGTCCACAGACAAACATAACATTCAAGTAAACAAAAAAGTAAGTAAATAAGTAAATAAGAGGGCACATATAATGAAAAAATAAGAGCAGCAAAATTTGGTTGAAATTGTGCATAGACAGTCAATAAAATAAAATACTAGTGCAAAGTCAGGCCAATAAGAGGCTGAGGTAGTTCTGTTTGACCTAAGTAAGAAATAAAGTGGCATAGTGGTGCAAGTTATGTAAGAGCAGCAGAAGTGTTGTGTTTCCAGGACAACAACAACAAGTTGCAAAGTGTACAAGTGTGCAAGTGGAGTGGTGCAGGCGGCCATTTGTGGGTCCAATGTCCAGGATGTTATGTAGCTGAGGGTGGAGGGGGGAGAGGAGGGAGAGAGTTCAGCATCCTAACAGCTTGGTGTATGAAGCTGTTGGTGAGTCTGGTAGTGCGGGAGCGCAGGCTTCTGTACCTCTTCCCAGAGGGCAGTAGATCAAACAGATTGTGAGCGGGGTGACTTGCATCACTCACAATTTTGGTCGCCTTGCGGGTGAGGTGGGTGGTGTAAATGTCCTTCAGGGAGGGGAGTGAAGCACCAATAATCCTTCCAGCTGTGTTCACTATGCGCTGCAGGGCTTTCCTGTTGTATTCAGTGCAGCTTCCGCCCCACACAGCGATACAGCTGGAGAGGATGCTCTCAATGGTGCCTCGGTAGAATGTGGTCATGATGGCTGGTGGAGCACTTGCTCGCCTGAGTTTCCGCAGGAAGTACAGGCGGCGCTGAGCTCTCTTCGCCAGTGATGCTGTGTTGGTGGTCCAGGAGAGGTCTTCACTGATGTGCACCCCCAGGAATTTGGTGCTGCTCGCTCTCTCCACCACAGCACCGTCGATGGTCAGTGGCAGGTGTTGGGTGTGACCTCTCCGGAAGTCAACAACAATCTCTTTGGTCTTGCTGACGTTCAGCAGGAGGTTGTTGTCCCTGCACCACGTGGTCAGATGGTCGACCTCCAACCTGTATTGAGTCTCGTCGAGCTGGTAGCGCCAGGAGCGCGTTGCTCTCTCTGTGGCGCGAGGGGGCGGGGGTGGTGAGGTTGGGACCGTGGCAGCAGCCCTGGCAGGGGCAACAGCCATGAGAGACCTCAGAAGCAGGGTTAATGAGGCCTATATGATGGCGCTAATTGGTTGGTTTATAGACTCCACTTAGTGCTTTATGGGTAGTGGAGTTTAACAGCCCTATCATGGCAGCTGCCCCTCAGCTCGTTCTCTTTGTGTGTGTGTGTGTGTGTGTGTGTGTGTGCGTGCGTGTGTGCGCGTATGTGTGTGTGTGTGTGTGTGTGTGTGTGCATACGTGTGTGAATGTGTGAGGTCATTGAGTATGCCTGGCATTGGTTGGTGTTAGCATGGCTGCGGTGGATGGGGCTACCCTCACAGGAAACGTTAACATTCTGTGATTCTCGCCGAGGCTATCTTCAGCTGTGGTCGAGCTGAAGTTTCAGCAGAATTTAATGGAGCAGAAAGACCAAAACTTTTTGTTTTGTGAAAGCCCATGGCCACATTGTGCTGGGCTTGATCCACTTGAACACACCCTCCATCTCTGGTTTACCTTGTCTTGTAATACCAAAGAAATAGATGACGGGGAAGTGTGTTCAGTGTAAATTGTGAAAGACAGAAGTTCAACTTGATGAACTTAATCTGTTCAGAATGTATTACACATGAGGCAATAGACGTTTGTGCAGTTTGTCAGCTTACCTTAGACTATACTTTTATCAACACTCTTAAATGACAACCCCCACTCCCACACACTCTCCTTCACACACACACACACACACACACACACACACACACACACACACACACACACACACACACACACAGTTGACATAACAAGAGTAGTTCTCCCTTGTTGATGTTTTCAATGCCAGAACCATGTCAGTCAACAGCACTGGGTTCTGTCAGGTCTGACACAATGTTTTACAACATCTTCTTAGCACAGGTGGATGGCGAGGTGAGGTCGGCTCAGTACAAAACAAAACGGCGGAGTAGTAAAAAAAAAAAAAAAAAAAAGCAGGAGAAGTGTTGTCGCTGTGCTCTCGGAGCTGTGTGTCTCTCACCTTGTTAGTCCCCCACTCTCTCGCTAAGAGCTCCCTGCGGGTGTGTTTAGTGGGTGTGATGTGTCAGAGTAATGGCCCCCTCCAGACCAGCAGCCTCTGCTGTGTAAGGGTGTGTGTGTGTGTGTGTGTGTGTCTCTGTGTCTGTGTCTGTGTGTGTGTGTCTGTGTGTGTGTGTGTGTGTGTGTGTGTGTGTGTGTGTGTGTGTGTATAAATTAAAAACTGTAGGCCTACTGTGAGTGTGTGTTTGTGTGTGTGTAGATGTGTTGAGAGAGAAAGGAAATGAGTACTATCCTCGAGTTTATGATGGTTGTGTATGTACATGTTGACACACAGAGGAAATAAACATTGTGTGTGTGTGTCTGTGTGTGTGTGTAAAGTAAGAGATGTTTTTTCCCTTCCTGATGGCGTGAACGTGCCTGCCATGCAGACAGTAGCTGCTCTCTCTCGTTAATTACTATCTTGGCGCGGGCAGCCTGCTTAAGCGAGATCGTCTCACCTCAGTATTTTTACCAGCCAGCCGTGGTTATGTGTTCCTTTTGTTCCCTTCACTCCTTTCTCTCTCTATCTCTCTCTCTCTCTCTCTCTCTCTCTCTCTTTCTTTCTCTCTCTCTCTCTCTATCTCTCTCTCTCTCTCTCTCTTCTCTCTCTTTCTCTCTTTCTGCCTCTCTGCCTGCAGCCTGACCTAACGTTTCAGGCGGAGGGATGTGTGTTGTCTTGATAACAGCCGTTCTGTGTAGGGAAATGAATCAGGAGCTTTTATTTTAGGATCCTACGGAGGAAAAGTACACCCTCCCCCGTCTGAACTGTTGTTTCACTCCCTTATGTGTGTACTTTGCTTCAATCTTCTCTTCCTCATGGGTGTTGTCTCTGTCTCTCTCTCTCTTTCTCATCCTATCGCTCCCTCCCTCCCTCCCTCTCTCTCTCTTTATTTCTCTCTCTCGCTCTCTTCCCCCCCCCCCCCCACCTCATTTTCTTTGTTCTGCGTGTCCCCTGGCCCTTCATGTGATGTGGCTGGTACGTGTTTTGACTGCTGTGAGGTGTGTGTGTTTGTGTGTGTGTGTGTGTCTGTGTCTGTGTGTGTGTGTGCTTGTATGATGTGAGTGACTGCCTGAAATGAGGTGGCAGAGGTGGCACAGTGAACTATTCCCACTCCTGCTGCAAGCGATGCCTTGTCCTTGAATGATATGAGACGTGTGTGTGTGTGTGTATGTGTGTGTCTGTGTGTGTGTGTGTGAGAGAGAGAGAGAACGAAATATATATAAATATATAGAGAGTTAGGCTTCCATACCCATACAAGGCTCCATAATTAGGGATCCTGATTTACCAGAGTTGAACAGGCGTATTGACAAGTCACCTGACAGACCTAACCTCCGGTACAGAGAGGGCAAACCAGGGTGCCGTCCAACTGTTTGCTCGCTCTTCGGCCCCTCCCCCACCCGCTGCCAATCCATTAAAATCATATTTATGCTATTGACGTGTGTCTCCACCGCGGCAACCCACTGCGAGGCAACGGAGTCTTTCCTGCTTCCTCCTCCCCAGCTTCTTACTCTCTCCTTTCTCCTGAAAAAAATTGAGCGATGGAAGAGAGAGAAGAGAGAGAGAGAGAGAGAGAGAGAGAGAGAGAGAGAATGAAAGAATAGGAGCATAGCCCTACGTAAAGAGAAAGAGAGATATATATGTATAGAGAGAGAGATAGAAAGAGAGAGATAGAGAGGGGGGGTGAGAGTGCAAAAAAAAAGAAACGAAAAAAGAAGTGAGTGCAAAGAAACAACACGGTGATTGACATTTACAGCGATGGGAGAAAACAGCTCGCGGCGAGCCACGTTCCAGATCCGTCATTATGAGGCGTTCCGTAGCGACTTCCTCCACAACAATGCGCACGTTTCCCCTCCGCGCCGCGCTGCTCCGCAGCGATAATAATCGTTAGCATAATCACAGCAATTAGCTGGAGCTGAAGCCGTGCCAGCGTTGCCAATTCACCGTTGGCACTCCCCGCTCGACTCGCTGCGTGGCACGGAACTGTAGCGCGGTGGCGAACGGTCAGAGAGCAGGGCTCCAGCTAAGTGGTCAGTTCTCCCCTCCACTGGCCTGTGCTGTTGAGGGAAAGGCCCCATTAGGTTGTCTGCTCTTTCTAAGCACCAGTTTTTGAAGTGTGACAATTAAACACAATCTAAGAGCCCATCTATGAGTCTGTTGCTTAATGCTTTTATTTTCAAAGTGAATAATGCGTTAGTGTACCTGGGGAAGAGGTCACTGTGTTTGGGATAGGAAACGGTCAGGGGTGAGGTGTTGGTCAGAGAGTATTGGATGAGTGGAGGATTGCAGTGCTCTTTGGCTCCTCTTCTTTTCTTTTCCTCCATCACTGTCTGTCTGATTTCTCTCTCCCTTTCTCTCTTTCTCTCTCTCCCTTTCTCTGTCTCTCTCTGTCTGTCTCTCTCTCTGTCCTTTTTTAAACACAAACTCTCCTCAGGGAATGAAACTCCTTAGGTAGGCAGAGGAGATTGACAGCAGTGGTCCCTCTTGTGAGTGCACCCAGACGTGTACACACACACACACACACACACACACACACACACACACCACACACACACACACACACTTACTCAAATGTCTCAAATTAGCCCGTCCTTTGTACGTGTGTGTATATATGTTTTATGTTATGCGTGTATGTCTGTTTTAGAAGATCATTGCATTAGAGTTAAAGAATTTCCCCAAGGTTGACTGACAGCTGAAGAATTCCAAAGAGAGAGAGAGAGAGAGATGAGAGAGATAGTGAGAGAGTGAGAGAGTGAGAGAGTGAGTGAGTGAGTGAGTGAGTGAGTGAGTGAGTGGGTGAGTGAGTGAGTGAGTGAGTGAGTGAGTGAGTGAGTGAGTGAGTGAGTGAGTGGGTGAGTGAGTGAGTGAGTGAGTGAGTGAGTGAGTGAGTGAGTGAGTGAGTGAGTGAGTGAGTGAGTGCCTCGACTCCGTGTCAGTGGCTCCTCATCCTCGCCTCTCCCCTGCCTTCACTGAGCATTTCCCATTTCTCCCCGAGGCCAGACACACACCGTTAAAACTGCACTTGTCTTAGCATGTGTTCAACATGCCCTTTATAGCTCTTCGAGAACAGATTAGGACTGTGTGTGTGTGTGTGTGTGTGTGTGTGTGTGTGTGTGCGTGCGTGTGTGTGCGTGTGTTTAGAGAGGTTGTGATAAGTAGAAGGTGACACATTTCCTGTTGTTCTTTAAAAGAGAGCAGCTGACTTGTGAGTGTCTTGCACAAGCAGAGCCACAGTCTGGCTATATCTAAATTATTTTAAAGACTCTTGAAAGAGACATGGCTATTACAATAATTGCAACTGAAAACTAGTGCAGCCCCTACTACATAGAGCAGTATTGGTACGTGTGTGTTAGTGTGTCTGCAGGCGTGTGTGAGAGTGTGTGTGTGTTTAATTTTGTATACGCTATGTTTAGACGTGTTGATAGACAGCCAAAGGCAGTTATGTTATTTGGCATACAGGTAGTCGTCAGGAGGCTATAATTTGTATTGAAAAACTGACAAATGAGTTATGACATTAGAAGCTATTCCTGTGATGTGTGTTTGTGTGTGTGTGTGTGTGTGTGTGTGTGTGTGTGTGTGTGTGTGAGAGAGAGAGAGAAAGAGAGAGAATGAAATAATGAGAATGAAACCAAAGCCTATGTGTGTATTGCTCTGTCGGCAAGTGGCATAGTAGCGTGATATGTACCTCTTTTAGAAAATGTGTCCTCTATCTTTTTAACGTCTCTCCATTTCCCTCACTTTTTCTCATCTCTCTCTCTCTCTCTCTGGCATCTCTCTATGTTCAAGCTATAAACTGTTCACCCTATCTTTGTTGTAGCGTGCGGGAGAGAAACAACAGCTTTTTCCGAATTCAGTCCGAACACATCTCTCCCACAGTACACGTTGCATTTCTCCCTCTCAGTGATATTTATCATTTTTTATTGGATTGTTTGCTCTGAGAAATCCAGTGAAATATTGGTTCATAGTTAAGAAACGAGAAGCAGATGCCCTGGCGCTTGTGTTTATGGCTGAGGACAATTTCCAGCAGATTTGGGGTTTGAACGCTCTGGTGTTCACTGTTTTTCGATACTAGTTTTATTAACTTCTGTCGAGAAAAAAAAAATAACGTGTCTCTAACGTTTGAGCTGATTTGGTCTTGTGAAAAGAGTAAGGAAACAACAACACCAGTGTCGATTGGTGAAATTAGTCTAATTGGTTTGGGTTGGACTGATTGGTGGGATTGTGGGTAGGAGAGAAGTGGTGAGTCCTGTCACTGCACTAAATGTTACTCTGCTTCAAGATGAAAAAAATCTGGCCTCTAGTCCAAACCCCCCCCCCACCACCACCACCACACACACTCACTTGCAAACACGAACACACACACGCTGAACCCCACACCCCCTTTGCTCGGCCATACGTTCCTAATCCCAAAATTCCCACCCGTTTAAGAAGAGAAGAAGCATATGTGCATGTGCGTGTGTGTGTGTCTATGTGTGTGTGTGTGTGTGTGTGTGTGTGTGCGTGTGTGTGCGTGCATTGTGTTAAGGTGTGAATATGTGTGTGTTCCCTGCTCTGTGTTTTCTCTCTCTCTGTTTGTATGTGTGTGTGCGTCATGTCTGTATATGTCTGTACAAATCTTTTCCTGCTTGTGTGTGTGTGTGTTTGGTTCTATTTGTCTGTGAATGTGTTCTCTCTCTCTCTCTCTGTGTGTGTGTGTGTCTTTTGGTTCTGTGTCAGGGTATGTATATTTTTTTTCCTAAGCTTGTGAATGTTTTCTGTGTGTGTGTGTGTGTGTGTGTGTGTGCGTGTTTTGGGTCCGTGAGTGTGAGTGTGAGTGTGTGTTGTTGCCCTGATAAATAAACAGAGAGGCTGGAGACTGGTGTGGCAGTATGAGCCGAGGCTCAGCTGATTCCGACGCATCGCCTACAACACGGCTTAGACCCGCCAGCTGATTTATGTGCGGCCATACTAAATCACTCGCTGTGTCGCCATGTGTGTATTAGTTTCCTCGGAGTTAGTGTACATGCGCGTGCCTCTGTGTGTGTGTGTGTGTGTGTGTGTGTGTGTGTGTGTGTGTGTGTATGTGAGTGTTTGAGGGTGAGTGTGAGAGAGGGAGAGTAAGAGCAGAAGTGTGTGTGTGTGTGTGTGTGTGTGTGTGTGTGTGTGTGTGTGTGTGTGAGTGTTTGCGTGTCTTGTGTGTGAGTCTCTCTTTTGGCCCCTTAGGGGAGCCAGCAGGAGGGTGGGGGAATCGCTGGAGCAGGAGGAGGAGTAGGAGGGTGGGGGGCTGACATGCCTGCCTGGACTTGTCTTTTCTCTCTCTCTCTCTCTCTCTCTCTCTCTCTCTCTCTCTTTCTGTGAAAATTAGGCAGGAAATTCAAACCACAATAACCACTTCTCACAAAGGCAATGAACCAACCTTTGCACACTTCTACATACTTAAAGCATTCTATTAAATAATTATCTGCAGACCATTTTTAAATGTACAAATACAGGAAATAGCATCGTAAATAATGTCAGTAATATGCATTGCATTGTGACATCGTAAATAATGTCAATTATTATGACAGTTGTGACAATGTCTAAAGATCTTTCAGCCACAAAGTGACGGTTTACTTCAGTGTGAATCCGTCTGTTGTGGCATGTTGAGTCAAATCGTCTGGCTCCATTCCTATTTTCCTTCCCAGTGTCAGCACCTGGAGAGGCCAGTTCTCGACGGGGTCATATTTAGCTCTGGCTGCGGGGGCCTTGGCAAAATGGCTTCTATTTTCTGTGAGGGAGACCGGGGTTAGGAGGTCGGAGGTGAGGGGTGAGAGGGCGCGCGCGAAGTATATGGGGAATAGAGGGCACACAGAGAAGGCATGGGAGCTCTACTGCTCTGGGAAAAAAAACATGGCAGCTTCTGTCAAAGAGTAGCTCAAGTCTTTTTTTTTTCTCACGCATTTTTTATCGAGCTTTCTCAAACCCTTCCACACACACACACACACACACACACACACACACACACACTGTCTATCTTTTGTCTTTGTTTTTCTTTCTCCTCCTGTTGGTTTTTCACCCCCTATCAGACCTACCTGTTCTTGTAAGCGTCAGTAACATCACTACTATCACAAAGCGGAAAAGCGTGCCATTATAAAGAGTATAATTGCGTCATTAAGATATAGTATCACATTAAACTTTAGGATGCCTTAATGTTTGTCCTTGGGCAAGAGCTGAGGAGATGATGGAGGTGGAGTCAGTCAGTGTAGAGTTAATGAAAGATCTTTGTTTGCATCAGTTTCTGTTTCTTGTCTTTTCTGTGTTCTTGGCTGGTTGTAACCGAATGAGATAGAAATACATGTGTTACAAATAATGTCCCGTAGACCATTAAAGAAGATAGAAATAAGATGTCTTTCATTGAAGAAGATAAAATGTTTTTTTGTGAGTGCCTCGATGAAATGATGTGGCAGAATTGTTGTTGCAAGTGGTGTTGTTTGCATGCACAGTTATCAGTTATTGACAGTTATTGACTCACCAGAAAGCTGTTTTCTTGGACACTGTAATGGCAGTCAGTACTCAGCCTGTTCTGCCTCTGTCTGGCTAATGTAATATTCCGGCCACACACCAAGTGTGTGAGTTTGTCAGGTTTCATGCCTAAAGAGTCCTTAGCTTGTTAAATGTCATGGCCATTTGGGGATACAGCCCGGCGTTTGATGGAAGATTTCACACCCGCTGCCGCTACGTGTGTGCTAATGTGCTAGCATGGCTAATTCACAGCCCTTTTCCGGCGAGGCACAGTCGCATGCGGCTGCTTTTTGATCTCTTTTTATTAGGCCCTCGTCCACAGGCTTTTGTGGTACGCATGGGCAGAGATGAGGGGAATGTGTGAGCAGGCTTCATTTAGTGGTCAAGTAGCGGAATAATATTACACTTCTCCCAGACTCTCTACCTCAGTGTTGCTAATTCACGGCTGGCTCATCGTTTTCTTCAACACATGTTCAATGATTTAGTTTGTTCGCTCCGTGAAAAATTCAGTGCCTGTGAAATAAATTTGCTGATATGGCTAGGTGGCATTGTTTCAGTAGATGTTTGGTGACCCGTGGAAAAAAATGAAATATGAAAAGAATGTCTTTTGTTGTTTACATCTGTACATCTCCTAAGCAGAAGAATGTGCATTCCTGTCAATTTCACATGACATGAATTACTCCCACTGTGTACTACACACACACCAAAAAAGACATTATGTACTGTATAACATTTTCACAGCAGCTGTAGGTCCACCTAGGCCTACAGTTGTTTAGTGCCGACGGTGCTTACCCATTGAACAGTCGTCATAACTATTATTTTATTTTTATTTTTATTTATGTTATTTTTTAAGACTTGTAATTATTAAGCTAAGCTTTTGAGTGTGAAAAGCTGTGAGATTTTGTGAGATTCCTGACATTTAGTGTGACGTAAGTGACACGTGAGAAATGTTGAAAATCTGCTAATCTCACAAAGTAAAGGTGAGGTGTGTAAAATTTGTAGTCTGACTTACTCTGGTTCGAGTTGAATTATTGGCTTATGGATGAATAACTTCAGTATTAACTGTAATTATTAATAATAGGTGTGTGTGGATTCAGACTGGAGTGACAGGTCTGTGTGAGTGGAGGCCAGTCTCGTAAAGGCTTGAATAGAGGTTGATGCCAGAGGTAGTTTGGCTTTAGTGGTGTTGGTGCTACTGGAAATATTTGTGCACACTGGTGTTAAAAGACCCAAAGTAAATGTTGTTATTGTTTTATTGTTTGTTGAGTGATTGGTGTGTGTGTGTGTGTGTGTGTGTGTGTGTGTGTGTGTGTGTGTGTTTTATTGTCTCACGCTGAGAGCACATCGTGTTAATGTTAGCGGCCCACCCACTTGCATATGTAGTGCCAGAGGACATGTCTGTTTGTTTTTGGGAACACAGAATGTACGTGTGAGTGTGTATGTGTGTGTGTGTACCTATTTGTGTGTGTGTGTGTGTGTCTGTGGCAACTGGCACTATGGCAGCTGGTTGGCCTTTTTTGGTGGCGCTTTTGTGGTGGCATTGTTGTGCAATTGCTGTGTGTGTGTGTGTGTGTGTGTGTGTGTGTGTGTGTGTGTGTGTGTGCGTGTATGTGGCGTTGTTGTCAGATTGCTGTGTGTCAGGGCACTGGCTGGGGAACGCTTGGCTGACTATCCAGGCCGGGACCCAGCCTGCTGTGCCTAGCTACCGTGGGCTATTGGCAGAGAGCTGGGGGGCACAAGACAGGGTGTGTGTGTGTGTGTGTCTGTGTGTGTGTCTGTGTGTGTGTGTGTGTGTGTGTGTCAGAGAGAGAGAGAGAGGACTCTAGTGATGAGGTGTTGGGAGGGAGTGCCCTCTGGCACAGGCTGGTTCACCATCACTGTTGCTGCCACCACGACAACCAATCCACACACACACACACACACACACACACACACACACACACACACACACACACACACACACACACACACATACACACACACACACCCACACACCCTCCCTCCCTCCCTCCATCTCTCCTTTTCTCTCTCCCCCTCTTCTCCTGCTCCCACACCCTCCTCTCTGTCTTTTTGTTTGGGAGTCCTGGGGCACTTTTGGGGGAAAAGAGGAGAGGGAGAGAGAAGGGAGGGGGGGAGATAGAGGGCGAGAGAGCGATGGAGGGAGAGAGAGAGAGAGAGAGAGAGAGAGAGCGATGGAGAGAGAGAAAGAGAGAGAGCGATGGAGGGACAGGGGGGATCTGGCTGTCTGACCTTTTCCCAAATCTCTCCACTTTTCCGTGCCAGTGGTCCCGGCAGGCACAGACAGGCTCTGGGGCAAGAGCTCTCCTGCAGCGCCTGTGTGTGTGTGTGTGTGTGTGTGTGTGTGTGTGTGTGTGTGTGTGTGTGTGTGTGTGTGTGTGTGTGTGTGTGTGTGTGTGTGTGTGTGTGTGCGCGCGTGCGTGCGCGCGCGTGTGTGTGTGTGTGTGTGTTCCGTGTATCTGTCCATCCATGTCCATGCCACACATACTACGTCTCAACACATTGACATGAAGAGAGGGGAAACAATAGAAGAAAGGAATAGCAGGGGGAAGAGGACAGACAGACAGATGGGTTGTGCAGTGTCCAGGAGACACAGGGGCCATGCTCTCCTCTCCTCTGTTCTCCTCTGTTCTCCTCTCTTTTCCTCTCCTCTCCTCTCCTCTCCTCTCCTCTCATTCTCTGCTGCTTGTCCTGCTCGTGTGTTTGAAAAATGCTCTTATCCGCTTGTCATTGTCATGCAGTAACATAAGTTCATAAAACAGAAAGTTTAGTGCATATATTATCATATGTTTAATACACACACCTACTGACACACACCCACACAGATATATATCAAATATATATACACACACAATACATAAGCCCTCACTCTATCCTCTGACCTGGCATACACACACACACACACACACACACACACACTCACACATACACACACACACACACACACACACACACATTCACACCAATTACCTTTCCAATGGGTGACCTTTCATAAAGCCAGGTATGGATTTTTCCTTGAGGCGTTCACGCAACCAGTTCATTTCCAGGGTTTGACACCAGGGCAACAGGGTTGGGAGAGTTTGGCAGGGTCATTACAGCGGTAAATTGGGTCAAGCAGTGTCAGAGGTCATCTCCCCGTAGCTTTCTGACCTGGCGACCCATGAGCGCCCACCACACACACACACACACACACACCCCTCCCTCTCTTGATACACACGAGTGACTCCACGGTGAATAGACTACGCCAGTGGTCAGTCACTACAGGGCCTGATCTGGGCCTGATGTGTGTGTTTGAGTGAGAGAGAGAGTGTCTGTGTCTGTGTGTGTGTGTGTGTGCGTGTGTGTGTGTGTGTGTGTGGAAGAGGGAGGTTGGTTGGGTAATTTCTTCCCGAGGGCAGAGGTCAAACACACCGTAGTGGCTACTTCCAGCTTTTCCATCCAGGCTCCGTGTCTCGTGGGGGGGGGCTTGTGGAGGAGGCTCCTGAGACTCCCATAGGACAGCAGACATAATTCCTGCAGCTATAGGCCCTCCTTCACACATCACTTTCCAATACTCTTTTGTAATGTTTCTGTAACATTTTTCCTGATCCGTGCAGCATAACATTGTGTTTTAAGACATTCCAGTCTGTTTTTGTCATTGAAATGTAAAAAAAAATGTTGCATGAATGTCCTCTCCAGGGCTGAGTACTTTATAAGCTTGCCCTGTTGAAATGCTTTACTCAGATCAAATGCATGTGAACAGCCACAGTATACTTACATCTCTCTGTCTCTCTCTCTCTCTCTCTCTCTCTCTCTCTCTCTCTCTCTCTCTCTCTCCCAGATGGGGACGTGTCCCAGAGTAAGTCGGCGGGCGGCGTGGGGGCCCCGGGCCCCGGCGGGGCGGGGAGCCACCTGCAGTGCCTGTCGGTCCACTGCACGGACGAGCTGGGCGAGGCCAAGGGCCGCAACGGGCCCGTCTCCTCCTGGCGCTCGCTGCACTCCGACATCTCCAACCGCTTCGGCACCTTCGTGGCGGCGCTCACCTGAGGACTGGCTCCCTTCGGCCACGCGCTCTGTCCCTCTCCTACTGCTGACCACAGAGAGTGGAGAGAGAGAGAGAGAGAGAAGGAAGGAAGGGGGGATGAAGGGATGGAGAGGACTGAGAGAGAGGAGGAAGACAGCAGTGATTGGAGGAGGAGGATGATGGAGGATGTGGATGAAGAGGAGGAAGATGATTGCAAGCTGATTGTTGCTGTTGCTGTTGATCGTCGTCTCTCTCTCTCGTCATCCATTACCCAGGGATGGGAATGCTCAGACAAGGACACACACATTCACAAGCATACACACATCAACACACAGAAGACATGCACACACACACACACACACACACACACACCCTCACTTACACATACACACATTAACACACACACACACACACACACACACACACATTCACACATTCACACATTCACACCACTGGTGGACAGGACTTTATGGCAGGGTGCCAAACAGATGCGTCCACCGTAGGAGAACCTCAAACGTTTTTTTTTTTGTGTGTTTTTTGTTTTAGTTTTTCTTTTGTTTTTCTTTTGTTTTTTGTTTTCATTTTTGTAGAAAATGAACAGACATGAATGAGGCTTGAGGGAGGAGAGTGGGGGAGGGGGGGGAAAAGAGAGGGAAAGACCTCGAAAGAGACGGAGAAGTGAAACATGATGTCAGGGCTCTGCCGCACCGGTCCTGGAGGGAAGACCACCAGACAGTCCACTCATGCCCCCCCAACACACGATCTTCTGGGTATGAGGGGGGGGGGGGGGTCACTAATCCTATTGTCAGCCAGAGACACACTGGGGCTCCTTTTGAAATGTGGGCTCTCCGAGCCACCGTACCTCAACAAGGCTCAGCAGGCGACTACTTTACCAGTTCCTGCTGTGTGGAGGGAGAGAAAGAGAGACAGAGAGAAAGAAGGAGGAAGGCAGAAAGAGAGAGAAGAGGCAGAGAGAGGCAAAGAAAGAGGGAAGGAGGAAGGGACACACACACACACACACACACACACACACACACACACACACACACACACACATCCTGACTGCACCTTTATCAGTTGATGGGATTGCCCCCTTCACTCTTCAGTTATGTCAGATAAAGACACTTCCTCCTTCTCTCTCTCCCTCTCTCTCTCTCTCTCTCTCTCTCTTTCTCCCTTTCTCTCTTCTGGTGACTGGTATCGTCAGATTGCCAGGAGGGAGTTCACAGACCTTCTCACATCCCACTCTTGGTTGAATCTGTAACAAATGGGTGAAAGATGGAGTGACTAAAAAAACAAGTGAAAGAAAAAGAGTATTGGTATTGCACATGTAAAATAAGAGAACATTTGCTGTGTGTTAGGCAATCTTGTAATCTTTAAATAAAGCTTCTGTTGACTTTGAATCCATAGATGGAGGATGTGACGATAACTTGCAAAAGCCGCTGCGGTATCTTCTCTTTTTTTGTTGTTGTTTTGTTTTTCTTTTTTAAAAAATAATATGTAAAGTGCAGTCGTCAGTTTTCCTGCATATTGTATATATCTGTATATGTTTTATTGAGTAACTAAATAACAATAAATATGACGGTAATGGTGAATTGGTTCCAGTCTGTTCCTTGTATTTTGAATGCAACCTCAACTTTACTCACAGCTTAATGTTTAGTGACTAATGTAAGACAAATATTTTCTTTTAAACGCGCCATTTTAATAGAGTAATTGTTTAATATTCTATGTATCATTAGTTCTTTTATTTATCAATTGATACAGTTATTTAAATTGAGTATTTATCAAATTTCCAAATTATTTATCAATAAGCTAGGAGGAAATAAATAAATAAACACACCCTCTTGTACCAATCCCTCTCAATGCTATTTCCTCTCATATCATGCCCCTGAAGAGTTGCAACTAGCTCACCTGCAGTGATCATTACTCTTAGATTGGGGGTGGACGAATATGATGGAGATTCAGTGTGAATGGCCCATTCAGCTGCAAAATAAACACGGCCCACTGTACAAAGAGCGTCTCACAGGCCGCGCTGCTCTCAAGCTGAGAGCCACTTCCAGATAACCTCCAGAACAGCCCGCAGGCCCCCGTGTGCCGGGGCCCGTCTTCACGGGGGTGGAACGGCGCGCTCGCCGCTTGTTCTGCGCCTCTCGTGTTACACTCCCGTCCACTGATGAATGCATTCTTTGCTTCTCTCTCTCCCTCTCTCTCTGTCTTTGTCACTCTCTCTCTCTCTCTCTCTCTGTCTTGTGCACTCTCTCTCTCTCTCTCTCTTTCCATGTTTTTCTCGCTCGCTCCCTCTCTCCCTCCCCTCCTCCCTGCCCCCTCCTCCCTGCCCCCTCCTCCCTGCCCCCTCTCTAATAGATTGGGTTTAGTGATAAAGATGTCCTGTGGAGTGGTGCTGGCTGGTGGTGCTGGCCAGGAGAGAGTGTTCTGTTATGTGAGTGTGTGTGTGTGTGTGTGTGTGTGTGAGAGAGAGAGAGAAAGAGAGAGAGTGTGTGTGTGTGTGAGAGAGAGAGTGTTATATATGTGTGTGTGTGTGTGTGTGAGAGAGAGAGAGAGAGAGAGAGAGAGAGAGTGTTATATATATGTGTGTGTGTGTGTGTGTGTGTGTGTGTGTGTGTGTGTGTGTGTGTGTGTGTGTGTGTGAGAGAGAGAGAGAGAGAGATAGAGAGAGTGTGTATGTGCCATGATGGCGCTAGCCTGGGCCTCCTCTTGGCCAGTCCTGCTGGGTCCCTGCGCAGGCGGGTGCGCGCCACCTATAAATACCCAGGCGTGTTTATCCACGGGCCGATATGCATCTTTGGGAAAATACCACACTGTTGACTTAAGTTTACCTCCCTCTGTCTCCACCACACACACACACCCCCTCCCCTCTTCTCCTCTCCAAACACGCAGGACCATCAGTGCTACTGTGAAAGAAAGCACAAAGTGGGAGGAAGGGAGGGTAAAAGAGAGAGCGAGAGAGAGAGAGAGAGAGAGAGAGAGAGAGAGAGAGGGGGGGGAGAGGAAGGAAGAGGAGGGCTAGATAGGTCAGGTAGGGTAGATTAGGTAGATCAGGACAGGATCTAGGATTTATCCACACACCATCTGCGTCAAAGCTACACTGGTGGAAATACACGTCAGAGAAGTGTTGCTTCTTAGTACCGACGATACCAATCAATAGACACAAAGTACTACAGTAGAACTTCAGTAGTGTTGGGCATGTTCTCTGTGTAATAATTGATATCTTGGCATTTTGGCCAAACTCTGGATTCAGTTGTATCTACATTAAGATGGATGAACAAGGCTTTTTTTCTTAGCGTATCCACGTCTCTGCTGGCAGTTAAAAAGCAACGGCTGATGAAAAAGTATTAGTACTAAATAAATAGACCTTAATCAGGCTTAAAGGGAATCCCTTGCAGGCCTATCTCTTGAACAGAGGGGAAGGCATTCAACTGTGAACAAACATGCTAGTTCAGTCCTGTTCGGATGATGATGTCTGATTTATAAAGAAGGATGCACAGCTTTCTGCATAGCTAGAGCAGAGCGTGAATCACCCGCCTACCTCAGCCACATGCAATTGAACCTTGTAAATTCCCTAACACTTATTTCAATACCTTTTTAAATTTTATGATGGTAGTAAATTGATTAACTGTGGGTTTGTTGATCCCAAATATGTCACTGCTGACATTACCCCTTCTTCTACTCTGTCCATTTTCTGCCCCCTCCTCCTCTCTCTCTCTCTCTCTCTCTCTCTCTCTCTCTCTCTCTCTCTCTCTCTCTCTCTCTCTCTCCTTTGCTCTCCCCGTGGCTCAAAACCCTGACCTATCACCCTGCTGACCTCTTTACTGCCACCATGCTCTGAGAAAGAGCACACATACACACACACACACACATATACAAACACAAGCATACACACACACAGACACACACACACATTCTTTAGTTCTCTTTCTTTCCTTATCTTTGTGTTTTTGTGGTGACAGTTGCCATTTGGTCTGGCAAACCATTTGGTCAAGGAGTGGTTTAGACTGTTTGTTTGTGTGTTAGCATTTCCATATAACATCTTTTGGATTCCCATGTAGAAAAAAACAACATGGCCTTTTGGTATACCATGTTTAATTTAGTTTGTTGAGTTCTTTGTGTAGATGTTGTTCTGTAAACACCCCCTTAGCTGTTTTAAATCACTGGAACCTACGGCCTCGCAGGGCTTAAACCTTTTTTTAAATGGTTACTACATATACTTGGCAAGATTTTGTAAAATGAAGGCATAGCAACAACAAATGTATTTATTTATTCATAGATAATCATTCTCCTGCCAAGAAATAAAGTGTTACTACTACTAAATATACAGCGGGGAAAATAAGTATTGAACACGTCAACATTTTTTTCAGTAAGTATACTTCCAATGAGGCTATTTGCATGAAACTTTCACCAGACATTAGTATTAACTCAGATAATCCACCCATATAAAAAAATCCAAACATTAAAGTCCATAGGTAGAGTTATGTGCAATAAAGTGGAATGACACAGGAAAAAAGTATTGATCACGCCTGCTGACATTTCTTAAATACTTTGTGGAAAAGCCTTTATTCGTAATGACAGCTTCAAGGTATTTCCTGTATGATGAAACTAATCAGTCAGAGTATTCTGGTGTGAGTTTGGCCCATTCTTTTAAACCGATAGTCCTTTAATATTGAAGATTTCAGGGGTCCCTCTTGTAAATCCTGATCTTTAGTTAACTTCCAAAACTGTTCAATTGAATTGAAGTCAGGGCCTTGATTTCCTTTCTCTGAAACCAATTGAGAGTATCCTTTGCTGAATGGTTAGGATCATTAGGTCCTGCTGGAAGGTCTAGCCATGTCTCATCCTCATCATCCTGGTGGATGTAAAGATTCTCCCAGAAAAAAATGACTCCATTCATCATTCCTTCAACTGTATGAAGTCTGCTAGTACCATGAGATGAAAAACAGCCCACACCATGTGTAGCAAACTTTCAACGAGCTTCCACCTGTTTTTCTTCAGCAATA
>NW_027468640.1:31516677-31524177 GCF_046254945.1 Alosa pseudoharengus
CTCTCTCTCTCTCTCTCTCTCTCTCTCTCTCAGCTCTGCCTCCTGCACCCCCAGTCTGTTTCATGGCGATAAATTACATACAAACTCAATGCACATCCCTTTGTTCCCCGCGCCAGATAATTCAATTCATTTTAGCCTGGACTCTGCATTCCCAGTGATGAATGCATCAGCCGTGCAATTAAATCTGCCCATGGATTAAAATATACCACCAGCACATAGACACCCATGGGGTAATGACACACACACACACACACACACACACACACACACACACACAGTCATAAAAAGATATAAACACCCACTGTTTTCATCATTTTCCCACATGCTACTGGGTATTACACACATTTATTGACCTGTCTATCATAGTACAGCGGATCCATTAGTCCAACACTAGTTTTAGTCAGTAATATACAGGTCATACATAACATAAGTGTTTGTATGTGCATTTGAGTGTGTGTGTGTGTGTGTGCGTATATATCTCTTTTTCTGTGGATGTGTATGTGTGTGTGTGAGTGTGTACGACTGTGTGTGTGTATATATCTCTTTTTCTGTGGATGTGTGTCTGTGTGTGTGTGTGTGTATGTGTGTATGTGTGTGTATCTCTTTCTCTGTGGATGTGTGTGTGTGTGTGTGTGTGTGTGTGTGTGTGTGTGTGTGTGTGTGTGTGTGTGTGTGTGTGTTTGCTTGTCATTGCGCACACGAGAGAACTGCTTAACCTCCACACTGGAATGCGGTACCTAATATGAGGAATGCAGTGGACAAGTGGACTCTCTCCAGAGGTATGCCTTTTTGTATGGGTGTGAGTGTGAATGAATAGTGTTAGTGTGCAGGTGTGCTCGAGGCATGCACGTGTTTGTAACTACTCTAGTAGCTGGGCAAGGCACCGAGATGACTGGGAGCTCTAGTTTAGTGCAGTGTGTAGGGAGCTCTAGTGTAGTGCAGTGTGTAGGCAGCTCTAGTGTAGTGCAGTGTGTAGGCAGCTCTAGTGTAGTGCAGTGTGAGCTCTAGTGTAGTGCAGTGTGTAGGGAGCTCTAGTGTAGTGCAGTGTGTAGTGAGCTCTAGTGTAGTGCAGTGTGTAGGGAGCTCTAGTGTAGTGCAATGTGTATACATAAACTAGAGCTCCCAGTCATCTCGGTACACACTGTACTGAGATGACTGGGAGCTCTAGTGTAGTGCAGTGTGTAGGGAGCTCTAGTGTAGTGCAGTGCTTAGGGAGCTCTAGTGTAGTGCAGTGTGTAGGTAGCTCTAGTGTAGTGCAGTGTATAGGCAGCTCTAGTGTAGTGCAGTGTGTAGGGAGCTCTAGTGTAGTGCAGTGTGTAGGGAGCTCTAGTGTAGTGCAGTGTGTAGGCAGCTCTAGTGTAGTGCAGTGTGTATACATAAACTAGAGCTCCCAGTCATCTCGGTACACACTGTACTGAGATGACTGGGAGCTCTAGTGTAGTGCAGTATGTAGGGAGCTCTATTGTAGGGAGCTCTAGTGTAGTGCAGTGTGTAGGTAGCTCTAGTGTAGTGCAGTGTGTAGGGAGTTCTAGTTTAGTGCAGTGTGTAGGTAGCTCTAGTGTACTGCAGTGTGTAGGCAGCTCTAGTGTAGTGCAGTGTGTAGGTAGCTCTAGTGTAGTGCAGTGTGTAGGGAGTTCTAGTTTAGTGCAGTGTGTAGGTAGCTCTAGTGTACTGCAGTGTGTAGGCAGCTCTAGTGTAGTGCAGTGTGTAGGGAGTTCTAGTTTAGTGCAGTGTGTAGGCAGCTCTAGTTTAGTGCAGTGTGTAGGCAGCTCTAGTTTAGTGAAGTGTGTATACATAAACTAGAGCTCCCAGTCATCTCGGAACACACTGTACTGAGATGACTGGGAGCTCTAGTGTAGTGCAGTGTGTAGGTAGCTCTAGTGTAGTGCAGTGCTTAGGGAGCTCTAGTGTAGTGCAGTGTGTAGGGAGCTCTAGTGTAGTGCTGTGGTAGCTTTATTTAGTTATGTAGCTTTATGAAAATATATTCTTATTATTATGTATGAAAAGATATTCTGTAAACTGTCTGAAGTCCATGTGGTGAAACAGCAGGGGTAAATATAGCTAATGTATACACAAGCTTGGGGCCCAGGAGTTTACTTATAAGGACATGTATGCCTAGAGACACTGGTCATCCTAAGTAGTTGTTCAGCAGGATCAGAGGTCATTAAAAGGAAAATACCTAGGCACATACTGTATGTACTTCCTAATGTGGTAAAAGACGACACAGGAGTTATTTTCTATTATGAGTTCACATAAACAAGTGACGACAGGAGAAGGTATAAGAACTATGTACAGAGAGTCAGAAGTAGCTTGCTTCGCGAACCAATGCTCTGGAATGCATTAAAGCCATCATCTGCAGTATTCATCTACGTTGTTTGGAATTCTTTGGAGCTTGTATTCTTTAAGTAAAATAAGCCACCACAGTGCAATCTCTAGTGTAGTGCAGTGTGTAGGGAGCTCTAGTGTAGTGCAGTGTGTAGGGAGCTCTAGTGTAGTGCAGTGTGTAGGCAGCTCTAGTGTAGTGCAGTGTGTAGGCAGCTCTAGTTTAGTGCAGTGTATAGGGAGCTCTAGTAGGGTAGCTCTAGTGTAGTGCAGTGTGTAGGTAGGTGCTGTTACCCCTCCAGGATCTCTCTTCCGCCTCCCTCTCCTCACTGCCTGATCACCTTCTATTCCTCTCCACTCCTTTATATCTCCTTTTCCTCTCCTCTTTTCTCATCTCCTTTACCTCTCCTCTGTTCTCCCACTGGTGCATGGTGACATGTGAAACCTCTCTGCTACAGAGAAGAGTATAGAGAAACAGTTGTCCATCACAGAGTCTAGTACTAAGGACTAACCAATCTTTGAGTGGCTCATTGAGTACCTGTGTGTTGATCCTTGTACCTGCGGTCTTGATCCTTAATCTCTGCTAGCATTATAGCCAGCCAACCGTAAGAGCTTGTGGACTGTAGGTTAGCTTTTTTAGGCTAGTTTGTAGGATAGTTTTTTAAACTCTAAACTAGCTGAATGGTAGTCACTCATGTGCATGTTAACTTGTCATTATACAGTAGTATACTACACATAAGAGGGTCTGGGGAATGAAGGAGTTTGGTCATAATCAAGAACCCATCCATCTTAACACAAGAAATCATGAAAGGTGAAGTGCAGCTACTTAAGTTCATTTGACTCCCATCTCAGTGTTGTTCTTTCACTTTCTCTTCCGCCCTGCCCAGTGATTGAGGGGAGGGATGGGGATTTACACACGCGTTCCCGGCCGGCCCATTGTCCCGAGACAAGTGCTTTTAAACAGGCCGGTTGGGGCTGGCCTGCTGGCTGCCTGAAGAGAAAGAGCCATGGACCCGCTGTGATTAATGGCCGGCGCGTAAACAAAGCCCTTGAAACAAAAAAGCGAGAGAGCAAGAGAGAGGAGAGCGGAGAGATAAGGCCTGACTCCAGTCAAGTTTGCCATCATCTCTCTTCCACTAACGACCTCTGCTGTCGCCCACAGAAAGACAGGGGGCAGGGAGGAAGAAAGGGTTACACAGAAACGAGAGAGAGAGGGAGAGGGAGATAGAGAGAGAAAGAGAGCAAGGGAGGGAAGAGAGAGAGAGAGAGAAAGACGCCCCTGACACACACATTCATTCTTTGAATGAAAAGAGATAATTGTGAGGGGAAGCGACCTGTCTCCATTCCCTCGGATAAATAAATAGAATCGAGAGCCGGGCTGAAATATGGACAATGCCATCGCTGATTTCATTTAAATAGACCACTTGTTATTGTCCCCGCCGCCCGTGTGGCGTGAATACCAAAATACCATGCAGGACCTGGAGCATCCCGGAGGACGCTAACCCCTCCTCACCTGGCTGTTTCATAAAGGAGACACCACAGACAGCCAAGCCCTACTCCCCAACCACAGACACAGGGCAAACACAGCAACAGACGAGTGTGAGGCCACTCATTGATTTGTATACATTCACATTTATTCACATTTAAAATCACATCATATAGGATGTTTAATGTAATCAGGTATTTCATTATAATAATAATGAAATATTATTACAAACAATTACAATGTAAGTGATGAAAGGAAAGAAATGGAAGAGCATGTGTTGGATGAAGAACGTTGTTGTTTTTATTCTTGGTGGCTGGCGTGCTGTTTGGTCCCGGGTGACCTGTGCTGAGGTGAGCGCAGGCGAGGGCAGCGTTGTGAAAGAGCTGAAGCTGTGTGGTCAGCGCCCGGCTTTATGTGCTGATCTTCCTTCCTCCGGCCCTTTCCTCTTGGCCTCTTTCTCTTTTTTTATCAGGACTCAGGCGCACCCAGACCTCCTGTCGGACCGCTCCATCCTGTCCACCAGCGCGGGGTTGGGGTGGGAGATGCCGTGGAAAACATCCCGATGGACCGCTCCTCCTCTCTCTTTGTTTTTGTTTCCCTCTGTCTATCTGTCCATTCTCCCTGTCTGTCTAAGTCTCCTTTGTCTATGTTGCTTTGTCCAACTCCCCCCTCTCTCTCTCTCTAACGATCTTCCATAATCGGCCTCTGTGTGCTAATCAAGAGCTAACCGTATGGATTTAGCTGATCTTACAGAATATGTACCATACAGCAGAGGTGCTAACAGAATCAACACCAAAGATGTGAGGTGAATACTAAGAGTGTGTTTTTAATGCCTTACTCCCAGAGCTTAGTCATAATGTGCAGAGCCTCTATTTTACCCCCCCCCCCCCCCCACCCCCATAAAAAGCTCTGCTCCGACCTCCACTTGGACCTGCTGTTTATCTAACGACCTAATTGAAGAGATGCCTCCATGTCCTCCCACTCACATACCTCAGATAGGCAGAAAGGATTAGTGTCTGTGGAGGAGAGAGAGAGAGAGAGAGAGGGGGAAGAGAGAGAGAGGGTGAAGGAAAAACTCGTATTCTCTCTCTGTGTATATATCGAGTTTACTCGTCCTCCAGAGTGCACTGGCCAAATGGCTGGAAAGATCTGACGTCACCATTGTGTCCTGCAGGGCAATCTGCCTTTTCAATTGGGTAATGACAGTGCTTGCAATAAATCTATATAAGTGTTTAAAGCATGTTATAACATTTTTATTGAATACTTATAACTATGTTATAGCTACTATGAATCATAGCAGAACCCATTTTTGGCCAAAAGCTGTATGATGACACTGTGTTGACAGTTAGGAGTACAAATATCCATAGACCCTAAAATTCAGGCTTTCACTTGCCTTAGTAAGTAGCTCTAGCTATCTTTACAAAAACAGCTTCTCGATTTTAATAAAGTGACCGTTCAGATTACGATCATGTTATTGCCAAGCATAGTAGTTGGCAGTTAATTGAGTATTATTGCATAGTCCCTACATCATTGCCTGTGTGGTTATAGTGTCCAAAACATTGTCGTGAAATAGACTTCATTGTTTATAAACTCTTTTTTGTCCATTCTACTGCCCCTTCCAATCTCTCCTCTTTCTTTCAGAGGCATGTTCAGAGAGCTGTTACCACATGAGCCTCATCTGTAGAATCGAGTGACATCTCAGGCCCCGATCCTCAGGTGTTTCCACAGTCCTATGCTCCGCTCAGGTTGGCAGGAGTTCCAGGCTTGTTTTGAGTGGCAGGTGTCAGTCACTTGGATGTACAGCTGGGTTGGGCCCACGTGGCAACCCCTTTCCGACAGAGCCACTCAGAGGTGACATGACTGCTCCGTGTCAAGAGTCCTCAACACAGCTCAGTGCTCTTTCTCTTTCACTCGCTCTGTCCTTTCTCTCTCTCTCCCCTCTCTCTTTCTCTCTCTCTCTCTCTCTCTCTCTCTTTTCGCTCTTCTCTTGATCTGTTCTCAGCTGAGGCTCTCACCTCCCCCTTACATCCACCTGCTCATTCCATCTCTTTCACCGTGATGTGGTGGAGGTGTATGTGTGAGCGTGTGTGTGTGTGTGTGTGTGTGTGTGAGAGAGAGAGTGAGTGTAGGTATGTGATTTCTGAGTGTGAAAATGTGTGTTTGTGTGTATGCGCGTGGGGGGATAGGTAGACTGATTGGTGTGTGTGTGTGTGTGTGTGTGTGTGTGTGTGTGTGTGTGTGTGTGTGTGCTTGGAGGGGAGCAGCGAGCAGTCTGACAGCCCTACTCTACCTCCCTGCAAGCCTCCCTCCCTCTGGTCTCTTAGCAACACACCAAAATGCTGCTGGTTGGCTCTTATACCTTTTCCACCCAGCAAGTGATGCTTACTGCTTCTCACAGACACACACACAAACACACACACAGAGACTTACACACACGCGCGCGCACACACACACACACACACAAACATAAACACCCCCTCCCTAACACACACACACACACACACACAGAGGCAGGCTGTGGAAAGGCATCGTTGGTGATTCATACTGTTCACTACCCCTTTGGCTTCCTTTCTCAACTCAGATGAATCAAAAGAGAGGGATCACAGAGACTGCTATGCACGGACTAGCCTAGAGACCTGTGTGTGTGTGTGTGTGTGTGTGTGTGTGTGTGTGTGTGTGTGTGTGTGTGTGTGTGTGTGTGTGTGTGTGTGTGGTTTGGGGAGAGTTAGAGAGAGAGCAAGAGTGAGTGAGAGAGAGAGAGAGAATTTGTTAAATACTGTATATTTAGAGAAAATTCAGGAGATCTTTTGTCAAAATTAAAATAAATGGAATCCTTATTGCAAGGGAAGATCTCTGCACAAGACCACGTATTGGCTCCACATGATTGGTCGTTTCAATGATCAGTCACTGGCAGAGGGCATCAGGATATCACTTTATTTATCAACTGTCATGATAGCATCCCTTATGAGTGTAAGGTTTAAATAGAGGAAGTCCCTGGACATGAATATAGCATGAGTGTGATGGATGGGGAGATGGAGTGGGAGAGAGAGAGAGAGAGAGAGAGAGAGAGAGAGAGAGACTGTTCACAAGCGCTCTGTATTTGACAGTGGACATTTTCAACACTTCATTTTCACCGAGAGCCACTTCACTCTTCCATCAGTCTCCCCCTCTGTCTCTCTCTCTCGACAGCAAGCTGGGACTTTTCAACAGGTTTTTAACTGTTCAACACACACACACACACACATGCACGCGTGCACACGTACACGCGCACGCGCACACGCACACGCACACACACCATTTAAAGCATGCACATCCAAAATGAGCTCCATAAAAACACTTTCATCTGCAGAAAATGTCCTTGTGTGTGAACTATTTCATGATTGCTTTATTTATATTAAAGTTAATCGTATCTAATTAACATAGATTTAAATTTAAAATGAACTGTAACAAGTAATTAATGTGTGCGAACTTGTAATCTTGCATTCTTTTTCTCTCAACAACCTCACACTTTTGATTATGTGTGTGTGCATGCGATTGTGAGTGTGTGTGAGAGACTGTCTGAGTATGTGTGTCTTTGGCGCTTCAAGAGCTTCAGTACTCAGTTTGGAAATAGCTCCTAATGGTGATGACACACACACAGTCACATAGTCACACAGCCACATACACACTTCGAGACATAGAGCTTAACCCCA
>NW_027468640.1:31529177-31534177 GCF_046254945.1 Alosa pseudoharengus
TGCATTTACGCTGTTTCCTCAATAAATGGCTGATGTGCCCTCGCTAATCATGGAAATCAAGCCTGTGGGTGCCTGCACCCAGACAGGTGGAGAGGAGGAGGATGGAGAGATAGAGAGAGATAGAGATAGAGTAAGAGAGAGATATAGAGAGATAGAGAGAGATAGAGAGAGATAGAGAGAGTAAGTAGTGAATTAGTGTGCATGGGAGTGTGCATGGGAGTCAGGAAGTTTAGTCAGGGGAATGGCAGGGAGAGCGCATTATAGTCTTTGGGAAAGGAGTGCATGTGTGAGTGTGTGAGTGTATGTGTGTATGTGAGTGTGTGTGTGAGTGTGTGAGTGTGTGCACTTGTGACTACTTCTGTGTGTTTGTGTGTGAGTGTGTTTCTGGCATGAAGTAAATGAGTGAAATCAAATATACACTAATATGCTCTCACACAAACATGCTCGTGCGCGCACACACACACACACACACACACACACACACACACACACACACACACACACACACACACACACACACACACACATACACATGGCCCCATGGAGCCTGCGGCACTATTCAGGTGAGAATGGGCAATAGATAAAAGAAAGAGAGAGCAGAAAGTAAAAGAGAGAGGAGAGAGAAGAGAGACAGAGTGAGTGGGTAAGAGAGAGGAGAGAGAAGAGAGACAGAGTGAGTGGGTAAGAGAGATTGAGAGAGAGAAGAGAGACAGAGTGAGTGGGTAAGAGAGATTGAGAGAGAGAAGAGAGACAGAGTGAGTGGGTAAGAGAGATTGAGAGAGAGAAGAGAGACAGAGTGAGTGGGTAAGAGAGATAGAGAGAGAGAAGAGAGACAGAGTGAGTGGGTAAGAGAGATTGAGAGAGAGAAGAGAGAGAGAGTGAGTGGGTAAGAGAGATAGAGAGAGAGAAGAGAGAGAGAGTGAGTGGGTAAGAGAGATAGAGAGAGAGAAGAGAGAGAGAGTGAGTGGGTGAGAGAGACAGAGAGCTAGAGAGGGCTCCTCGACGACTTCACTGGCTGCCCTCCCCTGCCTCTCCAATTCATTAGCTGGTCAGCCTGTTGGAGGATTGAGCATTAGGCCTTTAATTTAGTGGATGGCCAGAGGCACACTCCTCTGCTCTCTGTGAGCTCCGACAAAGCAGCCAACACCACTAGTGCTGAGAGAGAGAGAGAGAGAGAGAGAGGAGGGGGGAAAAGGGAGAGAAAGTCAAAGAAAGAGAGAGACAGAGAGAGAGAGAGAGAATGCCACAGATAAAGACAAAGCAAATAAATAGAAATGGAGGTAAGTTTAAAAAGTGTGTGTCACTATACAGTATATGTGTGTGTTTGTGTATGTGTGTGAGAGAGAGAGAGAGAGAGAGAGAGAGAGAGAGAGAGAGAGAGAGAGAGAGAGAGAGAGAGTATAGCTGTTTGGTTAGGAGGATACCCAAGGGAATTACACATGCTGCTACTAAAAGCTATACATGGATTAATTGCAGCAATTAATTGGATGAAATGAGGAGTGTGGCTTCCTGTTGCACTGAATGGAGCATAAATACAGTGTAAATGGGACACGGTCTACGCTTGTCATCGGGGTCACTTCACCCTGTCAGGCCCCGTTTTCCAACAATTGACTTGTTGGCTGTGCGTTATCCACAGCAACGCGCACCAAGGTCTGCAGCCCACACAGGCTGTCACAGCAGAGCCACACTGCATCACTGTTGCACTCTACCTGTCACGGGAACCTGACGCCCTGAGAGGTGAGCTTCACTTTAACACTATTATTTTTTTCATGGTACCTGGTGTATCTCTCTTTCTGTGTGTGTGTGTGTGTGTGTGTGTGTGTGTGTGTGTGTTTGCCAGCATGCATGTGTTGAATGTCAGGGGTGACTTTGCCCACAGTGGAGTGGATAACCAAAATAAACACTGTTTTTTTTCACTTTGCTTGAATGAACTGCCATCAGAGATATGTAACACACACACACACACATACGCACGCACGCACGCACGCACGCACGCGCACGCACACACACACACACACTTGTTGTTTTTCTCATCTCCTCCAACTCTTGTGCAGATCGTTAAAAACACACAAACAGCCAGGAGAGATAATTATATAAATCTTAATTAGTTTTGTGAGGATTACGAGCAAGAGAATGCAGCAACTTTGCCTGGGGGGAGGGGTATGTGTGTGTGTGTGTGTGTGTGGTTGTGTAGAAATGAGTGGCTGGGGGAGGAAGGATGATTACCCTGAGCGGAGGTATCAAATTAGGATTAATACCTGAGATGGAACAAACAGACTTAAGACTCCACAACGCCTCCGGAGCCTCAGCACCCCAACATGCATGCAAATGGCCCTGGCACCAAACGCCTGCATATACTGTACACACACACACACACACAAACGCACACACACTTCCTTACACACACTCACTTACACACACATACACACACTCTCTCTCTCTCACTCTCTATCTCTCTCTCTCACATACAAAAACACACACACACACACACAAATCATACACACCGGCATGCAGACATGCATGCAGAACAGCTCATCATGTGTGTAGACAAACAATTTCCCTCCAGGAGTTTGCCAGAGCCGTCTGCAAAGCATTCTGGGTAGATTTGCATGATTCCTCCCTCAAGATATCATAAAACAGCTTCTCTTTATTATGTGTGATTATCACGTCTAATGTGTAGGTAGGAATTTCTAGTGAATAAATGACTGTAATTTTGCAATGTCCTGTTCGTAGACAGTGTGCACAGTTCAAATGGATCTTTCAGATCCACAAGACCAGACAATGATAGTGGCATATAGAACACACTATAGTGTCAGATACATCATGTCATATTTATATAACATTTAACATTAATTACACTTTAGTTAACTGTTGGCAGATGTCAGTATTCTATCCTGAAAATATATAATCACATAACAAAAAAAAAACAATAATATCAAATAGTAAAGACAAAATAAAATATCCCCACCCCTTCCCCATCCCAGTTTTACCAGAGCTATTCCACCGGCATGTGTGCTGTGGACTGGCTTAATTATACCTGAGATGTGATCTGTTCCTGTTTGGTGTGTACGCAGTGAGAGCTGTACCCAGGCATTATGCAGTCAGACTGATGACACATAGTATTTTCTCCCCTGCCCGGTGGATACACACACACACACACACACACACACACTCTCTCGCTCTCTCTCTCTCTCTTACACACACACACACACACACACACTCTCTCCCTCGCTCTCTCTCTCTCTCACACACACACAGACACACACACACACTCCACTCCTCTTCTTTCACTCTTTTTCTCAATCCCTCATCAACACTTAGTTTAGTGGCTTCGTTCTATTGCTGTGGCAAGCTTTTTCTCTCCCCCCCACAAATGTTCATTGTCCATATCTTTCTCTCTCTCTCTCTCTCTCTCTCATTAGCCTACTGCTGATGATAGAGGTCAGGCATTGACCGGACAGAGTGATGCTCTGGCTGTCAGTGAGGGTCATTAAGAAAACGACGGGTCGAGGAGAAAAAAAAAAGAGAAACGACACACACCTAATGTCTTTATTGCAGCAGTCAGCAAATGTCCCGGTCTCCAGCTGTCAAGCACACGCCGAGGCCCTTCTGTCCCAGGGCAGAGCTCTCCACCACCGGGCCATCACATGCAGAGGTGAGCCTCTAGCCTCCAGGCCGGCGCACGTGAAGGAGAATTACACACTCTCAGAAACACTCCCAAAGACCTCCAAAAAGAAAAAAGACTCGAAAGCTATTCTTTAGCCTGTGAGGAGTTTTCCTAACACTAGCATTGGTTTATGATTGTTTCCAGTGAGAAACCAATACCACATTGTTCAATGACATGGAGAAGATAAATGATCAAACGCAGATCGAGCAATGACTCTGTCATGGAATTCCAGTCCTGGTTTTGAGCCTAATGATGCATACACTATTGATGAGGACAGTCAACAGTAGCAGAAGTAGCGACCAGCTAACTGAAAGTCTTCATTCCCATCCATAAGAGCTAGCCTCCATGTCCTCCGGCTATCGCTTTGGTCCGGGTCCTGGACGTCCCACAGAGCCGTCCGCGACGCTGCCTGTCGGTGAGCACGCGCGCAGCTCTGATCCAAAGACGGACGCTATAAATAGCACTCTGATGCAGTTTAGCCGAGCTCCTGTGAAGTGCTAATGAGCGGGAGCTTTAGGCTAATCCCCAGGCCTGGACTCCCTGACCCCCCGCATCGAGTGCACAGGAGTAGGAGAGCTTAGGACATTAACCCAGAGATGGTGCATTTCTCAGCAAGTGAGTCCAGAGAGCTGCCGTTTTGACCGTCGGCCAGGTGCTAGGCCACTGAGGGGGCATCCCTCAAAAGAGCTTAACGTGTATTTATGATCAACGTTTAATAGCAGATACGGATGGAGCCTACTGTCTGTAGTCTGCGCTCTTTTCATCCATCTTTGGCATGTTGATTGAAAGCTTATGGATACAGACAAAATGGATCGATGTTTTGAATGGACCGATTCCTTTTCATATGAAGTAGGAGCATAAATCAGTGTTATTTTATTTTATTACTTTTAGTGGAGGTTGCAAGAGCTTGAATTCATACCTGACTGAATGCAAAAATGTGTTGCTTTTTACCTTATTGTGAACATTACTGATTGCAATATTGCTGCTAAGGGCATATGCCCTGAATGTAATGGAGGAGTTCATGTTGGACTGGGGGGAGGGGTGGAGTCTGTGGCGAATATCCAGACTCCACACATGAGCCGTTTCTTCCATCCATCCAAGTCCCTCAAATGAGGCAGTCAGAATGTTGGATCGGAGCTTTGGTGGGGGAGAATAACATCCGCACACACACACACACACACACACACACACATGAATGGGAATAGACACACAAACACACACACACACACACACACACTTGGGCCTTTGCCCCCTCAAAAAGAGCCAAACCCATGGTTCACTAGGCTCACCACTGGAAAGGTCAGATCTGGAGATTGGGGAATGAACCATGGAT
>NW_027468640.1:31541677-31546677 GCF_046254945.1 Alosa pseudoharengus
GACAGCAGTGTGCACATGCATGCACACACACGCAGTCACACACACACAAACACACACATACACACACACATACACACATACATACACACACACATACATACACAAACACATACACACACACATACACACACACACACACACACACACACACATACACACACACACACACACACACACACACACACACACACACACACATGAACTCACACACACACACACACACACACACACACACACACATACACACACACATACACACACACACCCATACACACACACATACACACACACTTGTGCAGACGCAGACACAGCTGGCTGGCTGTGGTCAGCCGGCTGCCCTGTGGCCACAGTCAGGCTGCTGTCAGTCTGTGACAGATTGATACAGACACCCTGACCCCCACACCAATACATACACACACACACATACACACACCCGCACAGACCTCCCACCCACGGTCTCTACATTCCGCCAATGCCTAGTAGCCATGAATCAGATAAGATTGACTGGACACTGGATGTATGTGTGTGTGTGTGTGTGTGTGTGTGTGTGTGTGTGTGTGTGTGTGTGTGTGTGTGTGTGTGTGTGTGTGTGTGTGTGTGTGTGGTGTGTGTGAGAGAGAGAGAGAGAGACGAGGGGGACTGATAGAGAGAGTGAGTGTGAGAGAGGAGAATATGGGTGTGGCTCATAACCGATGTGACTCCATCTGCTGGTCAGGCCAGGACAATAGTTTGCCCTTAAGCCAATCGTGCCCAGTTACAATGTGACAGTCCACCCTGCTGACCAGCTGTACTCCAGCTTTTTAAATCTGAAGACCAAACATATCTGGTCAAATCAATGTACTCTAAACAGGGAGAAATTACTTTTTCCAGCATAATCTGGGCAGTGGTCTTCAGACCATGACTGAACACAAAAGGCCTGTTCTAGGTGTGTGTGGAGTCTGCCTCTCGTTTTCCCTGACACAGATGACCCTTCCTCCTCTAGCGTGTCCCTCTCCTCCTCCTCCTCCTCTCTCTCTCCTCCTCTTTCTCTGCTCCTCCTCTGCTCCACTCCTCCTCCTCCTCTCTTCTCCTCTGAGCCCTTCTTCACTAAGCATCATTTGTTCTCATCCAACCTGCTCAAAGGTTCTGACATTTGACCTTTGTTCACAGATTTTATAGCACACTTGTCTGTCCAATAAACAAACTAGCAAATAAATAAATAAACAACTTCCTTGTGTGTGTGTGGGGGGGGGGGGGGGCAGATTAGTAATACTCCAAGCCCAGCTCTTTAGTGAAGGACATCATTTGCTGCAGACTATTTCTATAAATACACATTTGAGAGACGTAACACATAGTATCTCATCAGCCTCACCGGCCATCAAATCAGCACCTCAAAACAATCTGGAACAAACACGCTTTCAAATGACTCAATCCTGAAACACAAAGGATAAAGCAACAGAAGATGAAATAGCGTGTGTGTTTGTGTGTGTAAAGTGTGTGTGTGTGTGAAAGAGAGAGAGAGAGAGAGAGAGAGAGAGAGAGAGAGATGGGGGGGAAGAAAACACAGAGAGGTAAAGGGACAGAGAGAATGAGAGAGAGAGAGAGAGAGGAAGATGGAGAGAAAAGTGGGGGATAGGGATAAAGAGATGCGAGTCGGGAGGGAGGCATGCTTCGTTAAGTGAGGAAGTAATCCTGTCTAATTAAGTCTCACCATGACAGCACTGTCAGGGATGAGTGAGCTTTCAAATGACTTCTCACACACACACACACACACACACACACACACACACACACACACACACACACACACACACACACACACTCACTCACACACTCAAAGTTAATAAAGTGTGATGTTGAAAAGAAAAAAAAGTGAAAGAACTGCGAGCAAAGTATAAAAATCCTCACCTTCAAAGTGGAGATTGCGGTATTCAGTGTTTAGTCTGTCTGTCAGAGAGAGAGGAGAGGGACACACTCACACAGACAAGCCACTTCTACATCAGCACTGCAAATGCCACTGTGTCTGTCTGCTAAAGTCCCTGTATTAACACAATACATTCATACAGCATCAGCAATCATGGTCATATACAACTACAGTGCACTAAATAGGACATAAAATATGAAATATGAATAAAATATTGATGGCTATGTGGTGGTGTATAGGAAATGGGCAAGCCTCTGTGATATTTAATAACCTTAGAGAGACATGTTCCTCAGACACACACACGTGTGTGTGTGTGTGTGTGTGTGTGTGTGTGTGTGTGTGTGTGTGTGATACTCCAGGCCGAGAGACATGGCGCGGTGTGTGAACAGAGCTAGGGGAGAACGAAAGGGGAGACCAGGAGACGAGTGGAAATGAAACAGGAGGAGGGCAGTGAAGAGGAGAGGAGGAGAGGAAACGCGAGCGGAGGAGAGAACTGGAGAGGAACGAGCTGGAGAAACAAAAAGCGAGAAAAAGAACAGAGGAAGAGAGAGAGAGAGAGAAAAGGGGGGCTCTGTCCATATTTTGGAGGCTGCAGCCATATTGTTCTCATTTCTTCCCATGACATAGAAGCGAATGGTACAAAAGGAGAGGAGGGGTGGAAAAAGCCAGATGTGAGCCACATATCACAGTGTTTTGAAATAAACTCCTTAGCTCATTAGAAAGTACGGCAATCACATTATGAGTTTATAATGGTGGTGTAAATGATGGTGTAAATGATGTTTGCTTCTCTCACTGATTATCTAAAGAGTTATGAGTGATTGCAATCACAAGGCTGATGACAGTGGATGATGGCAAAGATGATAATAATAATAAGTAAGATGATGATGATGATGATGATGATGATGATGACGATGAAAGTGAAACATCATGACAACATTTGGAACCCCATGCAAATAAACTCAGGAAGGAAGAAAAGTTCATTTGTAGCGAAGTGTCTGCTCTACCATCTGACAGCAGACAAAAAAAGATCATTATACTGGCTCACTGAAATAGCTGGCAAGCAGGCCGGCGTATGAGTATGTGTATACATACGTATGTGTGTGTGTGTGTGTGTGTGTGTGTGCTTGTGTGTGTGCTTGCTTGCGTGCGTGCGTGCGTGCGTGCGTGTGCGCGTGAGCATGTGGGTGTATATTTGTGTATGATGTCTGTGTATGAGCGCATGGCCGAATATAGCCGAGGTCACAAGACACCGGCGTGGCCGATGAGGCAATGAGGTCTTGCGTGGAGGATAGCTCGGGCAGGCGCGGAGGACAACCTCGACCATGTGGCCGTGAACCTGCTGCTGCCGCTGCCACTGCTGCGTTCCAGTCGCCACCGGCAGTCGCTCGGACTCACCCCCCCCCCCCCAGGGACAGAGGGCCACCGCAGGGGGAGGGAGGGGGGGGCAGTGGGTGATGCAATGCGACCCATTTTACCCACCAACTAAGCACTGTCCCCCCTCACCTAACTTATCAACACTCCCTATAAGGGGACAGAAAGGACACTGCTCTCTCTGTGTCCCTGTCTGTCTTGGTCCTCTCTTTCTCTCTCTCTCTCTCTTTTTTTGAGCGTCTCCCTCTTTGTTCCTCTCCCCACTAAATCTGGCTCTGTGTGTCGCCTTGCTGTTTACGAATTTCAGCACCCTTTTGTTTAATTAACAGTTTTATGTGACAAAGTGTTGATTTATAGGTTGCTGCGCGACAAAGTAACGAGAGTCGTCCACACACACACAAAAAAGGCAGCAAAGATCTGTCTTGTCCACTCCCTGGCTCTGTCTTGGCCACTCCCTGGCTCTGTCTTGGCCACTCCGCGGGTTCTTTTGTTGGCTTGTTTGTTCCGTCTGTCTGTCTTGGCACCTCCACCGTCTTCCGCCATCTCCCACCTTTGTCACCATGGCCCTGATAGTGCCATCCTCCCAATATGGCCCCCGTGGAACAACCAGTGCCCACTTTCCGACCAAACCAAAAATACTACTCCCCCCCCCCCCAATCACCTTACCACCTTCCCTCTCCCCCCCCCCCCCTCTCTCTCCTCTGCTCTCTCCCACGCGGCCCCTGGACACATAAAAATACTCCTCCCCCCCCACTCCTCCGACATGGCACATGCCAGAGATGGCTTCCACTGGGTATAAAGTGACCAAAATAAGAGCGGGATCATCGGCACAGCCGTCCTAATTTAGGGACAGAAGGGGGTTGGGGGGTCGCTGGAAGGTCAGGGACGTGTGTGCGTGTGTGTGTGCAAGGAATATGAGGGCAGGCAGAGCTGGTATTTGTGGGGAGGAAAGCTCAGCAGATTCTGCTGTGGGCACAAACAAACACAACAGCCACCGACATAAAACCAACATAACCACCAACAGCCACCAACATAAACAGCTTCGGTCAGAAAATTCAGTGTGTACCGACTGGCAAAAATAAGCACCTTTCTTAAGCTTTGGCCGGATATATGCTATCTATTAATACATGTACCAAATGCTCACTCCTTAGCCAGCCAAATTCAAGGAATGCTTCATAATACCTAGTATCTACCTAAAGTGCAAAGCAATTGCTTTTTTTCCCTCTTTTAGCAGGAACATGATGTGTGTGTATTAGCAATACAGTTTTTCTCGATCATTTTGATACCTGTGTCAACTCTGAAATCACGTTCTCAAAACAGTTAACACCCGTGTTTGAACAAAAGCACTCTGGACAAAATGACATATTTTGCTTGCAAAAGGCTGTTACTCTCTCAAAACACTTAAAACATGCAGAAAAAGCAAATCTTGCCTTCAAACACTACAACTTGTTGCCAATTCAAAAACACTCTTTAATCAATCATTACACACTGGAAAACAAAATGCAAAATCTAGTTCTCAAAATGAGCATTTTTGCTATGTCTGTTCCATTACTTTCTCCTTTTTCTGGTATCCGAAAAAAACTGTGAAAAGACAAAATGTAATGAATAAAAAAATAATTTATTCATTCCCAAGATGTAACTGCCATTGACATATAAGACATACAGTAAATACCTAGCAAGATACAGTAAATTTCATTGAACTACAACTTGTCATTTTTCATCGAAA
>NW_027468640.1:31551677-31571677 GCF_046254945.1 Alosa pseudoharengus
ATGTCAACTCAACGTATGTACCCCCAATCATCCGGAAATCGATCTGAAGTGCATTTTACTCCGGATAATTCCTTTAAGCTTAGTCAAGGAATTAACTGTTATGATAATTAAGTCTACTAGAACTCACCAACCGGAAGTTAACTTATTTTGAGAATTACCCCAAAGTCAGATATACCCTTCTCTTTTCTGCGTGGCACAGTTTGACACTGCTAGCCTAGCTTAGCATATTTATCAGGAAGTGGGTTACACCAGTTAGCCTGTAGCTAACCTACAGCTAAAAGGGATCACTTACAGTGAAGGAGTACTCTGGAGTAGACACCAAATGAGCTAATTTCCCAAAAAGTATTCCTTTAATGCTAGCCTTGCTTACTGGTCTAATTAGCATAACTTACAGAGATAAGACACAAGGTAAGAAAAAGGAAGACGTCATATTGAAGTGTAGTGAAAATTAGTCTTTTAATCCAATAACAGCAGCAAAGCACACAACAATACTTTTAATTCATTGCCCTTACATTATATAATGCAGATATAATGCATTTCTGCAGTAAAGTGCAGTACAATGCAATTTTTTATGTCCAAAATTTTGAGTGCAAGGAATTCCTCAAAAACTCCACTTTGACACAAAGTTATTTTTTTTGTAAACAACAACAGTATGACTAAAGGATCAACAAAATACCGCACACTAGCGTGAATTATCCTGATGTAGGACATTTCTTGCATTTCAGACTGCACGAAATACATTAAATCCACACTCAATACCATTTTGAAATTCTCAGTTTGTATCTTAATCAACTAAAACAGTAAAAATGCTCAAGACATATTCGCCCCAATGTTGTCTCAGACAATTATTATGTCGAAATGTGGGACAGTCTTGTGTAAATGCAAAGTCTATTGCAAAAGCTTATGTGAAACATCACCTTAGTTAGCAAGAAATTTAGCCTAGGTGCCAGCCGAACTTAGTCCCGCCCACAACATTTGAAGTTGGTAAGTTCGGACTCGCAGACCAATCAAATTGGGCTTTACGATGATGGACAGGTGAGCAACAGCGCCTCGTCTATCACGTCATCTGAGCACGCTTAGGTTTATTATGTTTGCAACAAAAACGCTGTGGCTAGAAGGAGACAGATGGCTTCTAAGACCCCATATGGAAAATGCATATTATTTCAATGAGGTTGTATCACTGAAAACGATTATTTCTGAAAACTTTGGCCAAAGTTGAGATGTGGAAAAACGCATGGTTTCACATTCATCAAGGGAAAACAGCGTGTTGCATTGACATGTTCCCTCGTTTGTTTGAAATCTCTGATTGACCACCTGTTCAATGGATTTGCGACAGCATTTCCCAGTTGCTTATAACATGTTTGTAGCATATCAGTGTTATTTTTAAAAACAGAGGGGATGTAGGCTATCAGTTTTTTCCTAATAGCCTACCCTACTAATATCTCTTAGATTTCGCTAATAAGATATTGACGGCACAATAACTTTTACAAAAAAACAGAAAACAATGTTATTTCGTTGCTCTGATTGGTAAGGTCTATCCAATTGAGTGCAGAGGCATTCCCCCCCTGTATCTGTTGAAACACGCCCCATAATTACGTCCCAATGGAGCAGTATCAGACTCATATTCTGACTAGAATTTGAGTATGACGTCAGGCTACAAGAAATTAACAAAAATTCATAAAATTAACTAGCCTAAATGGAAAATCGAACATTCGTGTACATTTATTAGAAAGACATTTAGTAGCCTATATAACACTTCTGTAATGTATGTAAACTAAACATTCATGAACCTTATATCAATTTTAAAGTTAAAATATTTTTGTTTCACTATAGGGAACAATTTGGCTACACATTAGGGATTGTAGCAGATCGCTACAGAGCCTATATGATAAACATATGTGCATTCATCCATCCAGTATTCACTGGGCTTATCCAACTAGGTTTGCGTCACATAAATGGGGTGTTTATCGTGATGCAATCAGCTGACGATAAAAGGCTGCCCAGACAAACCGGTGAGTGAGTGCATTAATTACCTGAGCATCAAACAGATGCATACGGAAGCTCTATCCGAGAGAGTGGTTGCCAAAGGTTTATGAGACCACTGGCTAGCTGTAACTGCACACATCAAATTCAAATCACTAATGCTTGCCTACAGTAGTCTCCGGCTCTGCACCCACTTACTTGAATGCCCTTATACCGGCATATGTTACCTCCTGTCTATCCCCTGCCACCCGTACACTCAATCCAAAGTTTTCTCATCTGTTGTTCTCCGTTGATGGAACGCGCTACCTGTTCCTACCAGAGCAGGGGCGTCCCTTTCTACCCTCAAAAAACTCCTGAATACGCAACACTTCAGAGAGTATACTATACCTATTCTGCTAGCACTACCAACAACTAGACATGCTAATTCTAGCACTTACCGCTCAATCATGCTTTAAGGACATGATCATGTTGTCTAATTAAAAAAAAAATCTAATTCTGGGATCTTTCCAGCATACCCAAGCTGTTCTTCAGCACCAGCATACACATTCTGTTGACTAGTGGCAGGGGAAACGGTAATGCCCAACAGACCAAGTTGAATTTGGTACAATGCAGAATGAGGTAGAATTGATCGGACAAGATGTGCGACCTTTGTCTGAAAATACTGTAAAATAATCAAGGGTGGTAGTGACACAGATCTCGTTATCTAACACCACAACTTTTGTGAAATCGTGAAGGTGAGTTAACTGAAAGTCACAAGCTGCATAACCATATTGGGGTGTTACACACAATGGCTTGTTTTCCAATGCATCACATTCACAAGTGAATCCAAACGGTGTGCGCCCACAACACCTAGTGTCCAAGCTCCGCCATTCTCCCGAGTTCAACTGTGTGATGAGCATGGGGAGGCTTTTCCTCTCCTTCAAGACATTTTTCTGCAGTACTCCCAAACTTTCGACTCTAAGAAGTTTCTCAAATACTTGATCTGGCTGGAAGACAGGAACAGAAACGGTCAGGAGCATAGCATACATTTGCCTCATAAAACATCCGAAACGACTGAAACTATTTCCTGCAGAACAAGCCCATGATTTGTCCTGTGGGTTGTTGACCACCGTTTCGTTCCACCACCTCAAAATCTGAATAGGTGGAGTTCTGTTGGTAGGTTTTGATGGTTCCCAGTGGCGTGTGAATGGCAAATGTACTCCTTTGATCAAGAGGCCATAGTTCAGTGGACTGTAGAATCCAGCAGGAATGGGATGTGATGAAACCCTGGCCATCTGTAAAATGTAGGTATATGGGAGGGGTAGTTTGCATTTGCCCAAAGTCTTCATAAATGTTCCAAGATCCTCAGCAGTTGTGTCAAAACATCCCTTTAATCCAAACCACTTCATCATGACCTCCTCAGTGAACAAAGTTGCTGGAACCCTTCCAGCCAGAATATCATTTAATATCTGGGTAATTTCATGGTATCTAATGGAGGCATATTGTGCACAATAGAGTTCCTTTTTAATGGTATTAAAAACATTTTTGTAACAACGGTTAAGTAGAGACATGGTAGATGCGGTAGAGTATATGTCCTGAACACTCTTTATTTTTTTTTTCTCGAACTCAGAACTGCCTGAAAGTTGCAGACTTGTTCTGGAAATACATTTATTTCCTTTCGTCTATATTTGACGATGAGGGATTAACATGAATGTCTATCTGACGGACCCCCACGTCGGAAAACAACGCAGAAGGTACACCTTTCTCGTTGAAATTTGACGCCAAGGACCCTTGACCATGCGTCAGACCTTTGACGAGTAGGGAGTGAGACTGGGTTGTCTTTTGCACCTTGCATCCACGTCTGAAGCCCACGCCGTCAGATTGACCAGGACTGGAACATGGACCCACTGGATGTTGTTGATCAGCACCCCAGGGTATGATCTGGTTACTACACCAGAATGTGGGGCTGGTTGCAGATTGGGACATTCTTGCAACCTTGCTAGCGGAAGAAAAACTACCAGGACTAATTGCCACATATTTTATCTTGAGAGGAATTCTTCTTCCTGAAAGCACATTTGAGAAAATCTAAATTAAATTACAGACAATGGACTTTGCCTGCCTTATCAATGTGGGTCCCTCCAAACACTGATGATCTTTATATCTGCCTACTCACTTCTTTATTTACTATACACAGGCTCATATTATGTTTTCCGACATTGAAATTACATTCAAATGAAATTTAACTGAAAAACATGTACAAAATATTTTCTATCAGGGCAATGGCAGCAATGATGGGGGTGCCCCATGAAATTACCATACAACTATAGTGAGTAACACAATGCAGGGGCGCCTGCAGGAATTAATGCTATGGTACGCACACCCCCCCGCAAAAAAAAAAAATCACTCGTGAACAATATTTGTCCGTTTTAGGTCCGTGCATTGGTCAGTCACCAAAAAAGTAGCCTACATAGCATAACAACATCCACATGCAATAATACAACGACAACGTCTACAATGACCTATTCATTTGCACAACTTGATACAGGCTAAAGTTACCTTTAGTTTTCTTCTAACGTACCGTGACGTCTGGCTTTAGTGCAGTCTAACGTTCTGACAAGCACACCAATTGCCTACCTTGTTCTTGTCCATCTGGAATAACTCCTAGCTTTGCTGCCTCCATCCTTTCTGTTTTCGTTGTTTAAACTTGATATCCATGATGAGTATTGAATTAGTGAATTAACTCAACATTGTGTGTTGATAATGATATAGATAGCCGAGTAAAAAAAAAAACAAGGCCTAGCCTATTGCGTGCCTGCGTGCGTATTCTCTCTCCTGCTGAAACAAAATGTGTGCACGTTAATTATGATAACGTGTTCACTAACTTTACGTAATAGAAAATGGTAAAAAGCCTGATGGCATGCAGCTAATGGGATACTGTGCATAGTTGGGAAGGTATGGTAGGCCAATTTGGTGTGAATACACACACACACAAGGGAAACTTTCTCTCGCTGTTGAGTAGCCTGATGGTACGCACAGTGCGTACGGACGTACACCTGCAGGCGCGCCTGACACAATGAAACCATCAAAACCATCATTAGCAATCAGAATGAAAGGTTTTATCTAATAATAATAATAACAATACTAATATGTATGTCTATGTACAAAGAATGATGTGATATCTATGTATATAGTGAACATTGTCTATTCTAATGCCTGCTTATCATAGAACAAGACTAGGAGTGAAGGCTCAAATGTTTAACCTGTTTTACTTCCTTTCTAAGTTATTTGAATGTGTTGATTTCCTGAAATTTAAACAGGTTAAAATACTCACCTTCCCTTCTTGTTTCAGAAATCACACAGTTGGTATCTTGCTAGTCCCAGACTTGCTACTCCAAACAACTGTTGGAAGAGGTAGGGTTGGGGTTTTAAGGGGTAAAATGAAACTGAAAGGAGCTAGAGTCAGATATCATCAGGTGATTCAACGTTAGGGGTTTCCTGGCAGCCGCGAGCACAACTCTCTCATTCGGTAACTGACCGACAAACGCGAAAGGCAGAGCTAGAATTTCAGGTACAGGATGTCCCTCCTTGGCTAATGTATTCTAAAGATGGAGGCCGAAACATGGCTGCTGAATGGCAGATTCTACGCTTACGAGAATACTTTGATTTGTTGGTGGAAGTAATTACACATGAATGAGAACATATTTTTGAAAATGTGTTTTGCTAAGAATTGACCCAAAAAATTACACAATGTAGCTTTAAAGAAAGTAAAATAAAATGAATTAAGCGTTACAAAAAATGGGGGTACTGTGATGCAAGCGGCTGCAGGCTCCACGGTCATTTCCCGACCCCACTCCATCTCTCCTTCCCACCTGCTTCTTGTTGGAATGGGTAGGATTGGGATTTAAGGGGTCAAAATGAAACTGAAAGGACTGAAATCGAAATAATCTTGGCGCCAAACCATCGTGCTAATTATTGTGCCGACCTAGCAATGACTGCTGTCCCACCTCGTTTGGGATTGGTCATATTACATATGAAATATACAGTTACGGCTGACTAAGAGGTTTACTTACACATCATTAAGAATGGATCCATCCTGAGGACATAATTCATGTATTCATTAGTCACCTGATTAGCTGTAAGCCAGTTGAACACCACTTTGGTGTTCCATTCACCTTTGGTGTTTTGCTGTACTGCAGAAGGCGATTCAGAATGCATCATAATGCGCATAATTCTTAAAAAGACACAGTCCATTGAGGCACTCTTCATAAATCCTAACCATGTGTCTTTATCATGATTTGACGACAGTCTTGTGACAGCTGTTATGAAGTGTTGGTTGTACTTAGACAGTTACAGTAGCACTTAGGGGGAATGATGTGCTTTTTGATGAGGTGCTGGGTGATGGTCGTCCATTGCTTCAACTCGCCCCCTCTGCACAATCGACAGGGACACAGCCATCTAATCTCCCTGGAATCTTCCCCAATTGTAATTCAGGGGCCTAGGTTAAAAATAGCCCATTCACTGTCCAGAGAGGAGAGGTGTTTTTCTTGAGAATAAAAGAGCTGAGATGGCGTGTAAGGTAATTGCTGCTTGAGCTTTTGAATTTGAAGAGAGGGGTAATGACTTTTGTTTGTGATGAGGTGAGGAACAGCCTCTTTATCTCCCCTGTGTGTTGTCACGATTCTCCTCCTTCAGAAGAATAGCAAGAAGAAAATGGCTACTCCATCTGTGGTGATTTCTTTTAATTTTCCTCCAGTTGATGGTTAGGGCTTATTGCACTTCATTTGTGGTTGAAGGCAGCTGACTGGAAGGGAATGTGTGTAGGAGTGTATGTCTGATGGCATGTGTGTGTGTGTGTACAGGGATGTGGGAGAACCTTTTTGAGGGCAGTTGTAGGTGGATATTTTTGGAGTATCCTGTGTCTGTCACAGGAGACAAGTCTCTCTGTGTGTGTGTGTGTGTGTGTGTGTGTGTATGTGTGTGTGTGTGTGTGTGTGTGTGTGTGTGTGTGGTGGGGGTTGGGGTGAGGGTTGCGGGGTGAGATCCGGGGGGGATCGGGAGGCTTGATTCCACAGCTGGCTCACGTCACTCTCTGTGCTCCCCCAACCCCCAACTCCCTCTTACAACATAAAATGTCTAGACGGCATTGACACGCACCTAGACAAATGAACACACACACACACACACACACACACACACACGCTCACCTATAGGGCCCTGTAATTCTGCTCTATGCTCTCTCCTTACGCTGAAGCCTTTGCACAGTGGAGCGCGGCACACCACGTGCCTTTGTCATGAATAAGTAACTGAAGACAATAGTGCCACCAAAGAAACAGATATCACCGGCATGACTTATTAATTTAGCGAGCCTGAATAATTCAGAGTTTATTCGCAAAGGTCCCCCGTGTTGTTCTAGAGAGCATACTCACATCACTTTTTGAATGCCCCGCCTGCTACCCCCCTGAAGAGGCTGATGGAGTTTAGCATCTGGTTAAGGATCTGGAAGAGCGCAGGGGCATCTGTGTGTGTGTGTGTGTGTGTGTCAGTGTCGAAGGGGTTAAGAGCCATATGTGGGGGTAGGAAGGCGGGCACTAGGCACTAATGATCTGATTACTGACATCAAAGTAGGAAAACGGAGAAGCCAGAAGCCAGATAGCTTTCCTAATGCACAGAACTCAGGCACTTAAATGCATATTCACCACCACCCCTCCCCATTTGCCCTCTCTCTCTTTCTCTCTCTCTCTCTTACACACACACACACACACACACACACACACACACACACCAACAGCATGTCCTGAGAGAGGGATATATCATGGAGTCAGGCGCGCTCTGAAGTCCAAACGGCATTACCACCAATAATCGGGAGCCTGCGTTTGGCCCAAGGCTCCTAAATTCCCCCATTATTTGCCCACAGAGCGCCGGTGCAATGTGGCTGAATCGGGCCAGTGGCATGAGCCATGACATCACAGCTGGGCCTGTCAGTGAGAGCCACACCCACTCCCACCCGTTGCCAATAGAGAGCTCTTGTTGCCTATTCAGTGTTTATGTTTGTTTATGTACCAGTATCTTGTGCCTTGTTTGTGTTGGTTGTTGTCGGGCTCAAGTGTGAAGGCCGGCCAGTCCGTGGTGTTACTGAAGGCCGTAGAGGCGTGGTGGAGTCGTCACACACACCGGACTCAGCACTGAGCTGTACTGTATGCAGATACAGGCATATGCATGTGTGTGTGTGTGTGTGTGTGTATGAGTGAGCGGTGTGAGAAAGAGAGGCTGGTGAAAGGTTTATGGACGCTTGAGTGATCAGCGGTAACACTTATCTTCAGCTCCTGATAGCCCTTCTCCCTAAACAGGCCACACAGCACCACCCCTCTCAGCTCCCCTTAGTGACTTCACCCCATGGCAACTCGTTTGCCAGCCGGTCAAGGCCAGAAAAATAAATAAATAAATACTATTTCTTTTTGAGTGCGCAATGAAGTGAAGAGGAGCTGCTAGCCAAGGAGACAAACTGCACTCATTCACACTCATCCAGAGTCTCACTCTCTATCTTTCTCTGTCTCACTTCCTTTCTCTCTCTCTCTCTCTTTATCTCTTTCTCTCTCTGTCTATTTTTTTTCTATCTCTCTCTCTTGGAATTACATAATTTTGATTAACTGGATGGCCTCGCTCTGAGGAAAACTGGTCCTGTGCCTGCCACTTGGGCTAAGTCAGAGTTCCACGCCTATTGGAACTGGTGGTGGTGGGTGGGGGGATTCGAGAACCTCAGTGTGTAAAATGCTCCTTTAACTGCATTGTAAAGATTTACTGCAGGAGTAAATAACAGTGGAAGAACAGGAGCTTTTAAAAAAAAAGAAAGTACAACAGTCAATATGTCAATAAAAGCTGCACCACAAGCTGGACCTGATGCTCCTCCTACTAAAGCAATTTGGGAGACAGAGACTTTTTTTGCCGTTCTTTCTTTTCGTTCAACCTCATATTGCAGGTGAAGAGCTTCTAGTTTTGACTAGAACACAGAGCAGGAAGATATCAGGACATAGCAGAGCTGTTTCATGCTTTGATGAGGATTTGTGTATGGACTAATTAAACTAATAGGAACAATATTCAGTGGTAAAATAGTTTTTTATTCATACTTTTCCTCCATTTTCTCTCACTGTGAAGTTATACAATACAAAAATGCAGTGTTTGACAAGAAGCAAATGTACTTTTGCTACTGGAGCAAAGAGGTAATGAAATGTTTCTTGCACCTCCTGGGAGATATCTTTTTAAATGAGGACTAATTAATATGATTAATGTGATTCCACACACAAACTGACTTTTAATGTTTTAATTACAGTTCTCTAAAAGGGGCTGAATTGAACTTAGATCCACATTCTTTTCCAGTCAATAAGAACCAATAAGAACACGTTGAATAAGAGCCAATAAGAACATGTTGAATTTCAAAGGCACTGGCATGGCCGAAGGTGTTGATTCAGTTGGCGCACAGTTTTATACAAATTCTAAATCAAACTGCCAGACTACACATCTGTGGGGTTTTGGAAGGTAGGTACTCTTGTTGTCCAGTAGAACCACTAACAATTGGCATCTAAATATCACAAACACCCTCATTTTGGTAAAGATCGTCAGTTTATGTGACACTGTTTGTGACAGACTTTACTACAGACTTCGTTACAGACTTCACACATGGGCCGGTAAAGGAGGAAATATTTGTGTAACAGTGAATGTCTTGTGCCTTTAGCCCCAAAGCATATAGGTCATTGCTTTGATAAATTCTCCCTTCTTTACGTTTCCTGCTAGCAGCATTCAGCTTCCAAAATTACCTCAAGAATCTTTCCTCTGGCCCTCGCCAACACTGGATCAGACAAGCCATAGGATTGCCAGCTGGGAAGATTCGGAAGTATGATCCACATCTTCCTCAGACTAAATCTGCCTAAAGGCACTAATGTTATGCATATTCAGAAATATCACCGAGTAATACTGGGAAAAATACTGGAAATTTTTGTCTCATTCGAGAGCTTAGTGGCTTAGGAGCACTTCTGTGATTGCACTCAAAAATGATCGACTGTCGTGTGGGTCAATATCTGCCTAAGATGATTTAAGAAGCGTTGGACGTTCCGCATTTCACAATACTGGAAGCTGTACCTCAAGTATTTTGTGTGGCTGTTGAAATGTCTCAATGTCGACGTTTTATCAAATGAAATCTCCTGCAGGCAGCCTCATCCTGGAAACGGAGTCGAGGAAGAGGAACTCATTTTCGAGGGCCGATGTCCACCTCGTCAAGATCGACACTATCGAACCAACAAGTCATCCGCTAATAAAACGACTGACAGCCTGTGGCTGTCGAAGGGCAGATATGAGGATGGGGACAGCCACAGTGTGTCCAGTACTGACTCCTAATGGAGGGGCAGGAGTCGAATGAGCAGCCCTTTGGCTGTGGAGCCGAGGCAGACCAAGAGAGAGTCTGGATGCGGGGGAGTCTTTGTCAGGAAATGGGATTCAGTCAATGGGAAGACACTAAGCGCTCTGTGTGTGTGTGTGTGTGTGTGTGTGTGTGTGGGAGGGGGGACCTGACAGGTGTTGGCACACATTCAGACATACACTCTCACTCTCGTGTGCTGCATGCAGGACAGTGGAAGAGGGGAGTAGAGGGATGGCACGTGCACAAGAGGATGCAGATGCACTAACACACACACACACACACACACACACACACACACAAACAAATATAAAAGCACGCACACAGCAGAAAGAAAACACACTTGAATGTACACACAGAAACAGACAAGAGACATACACAGACACTACACTGATGTTCACATATGATGAGACACACATTCAGGCATGTACACACACACACTTATTCTCTCTCTCTCTCTCTCACACACACACACACACACACACACTGTGGCTACACACATGCAGAGGCTCCCAGGGCTTTGCAAGCAATAAATCGCCGAGCCCATCTAACAAGTTCATTTCCGGGGCTAGGCAGAGGATGGCTCCTCTGACTATGGAGTCAGCAGCCTTGGGACGATCAATGGCCAGAGACGCAGAGCGAGGGGCTTCACATCGAGCAGAGATCCAAAAATCAATCAGCAATTTAATCGCTCCAGGGAGGGGAGGAAAAAGAGAGAGAGAGAGAGAGAGAGTGAGGAAGGTGGGAGGGTTGAAGGAGGGGGGAGGACAGAAAAAGAGGGGGAGGACAGAAGAATTCCACTGCACTTTTCTGACGGAAAAAAAAAACACAGACAAGGCTTTCACCCTCAGGTACTAGGTGGTGGTGTGCAGTGCAGTGCTAGCTCTCTGGTGGGGAACTGAATGTGCTTCACAGGTGCTGAGAAGAGGGGGGTGGAGAGAGAGAAGGAATGGAAGAAAGACAGAGGGAAAGAGAATGAACGGAAGAAAGACAGAGGGAGAGAGAGAAGACATGGAGGGGAGAGGGTGAAAAAAGGGAGGAAACAGACCAAGAGTTACAATATAGAAGACAGAGAACAAAGCCAAGAAGTAAAGCATACTCAGATGACCATTGGGCCAGATATTTTTTCTTCCGGTGGGTTTTTTAATCCATCCCTGTGTGTGTGTGTGATACATGTAAGCTTGAGTACTTTGTGTGTTGTCCTGTATGTGCCTTGGCTGTGTCCTGGTGATAGAGACCCACTTAACATTGTAAGTATACACAGGCCAGTTGCACTGATGTCATAGTGTCTTTGAGCACACCCCACCTCAATAACATTTCACTGCAGAACCTGAATGATAGGATCCACAATTGTGACAAATTACAAAACAGACTAATTTTGCATAGAAAATTGGCCATGCAAATATAAATAACAAGAAAACATGATATGATGGCTGCACAGAATTTATACACAGTACAGACATGTTGTATCGAGGTGGCTGGTGATGTGCATATATAAAGGAGGAGGAAGGCCGTCATTTAAATGTTTAAATGTTGAACTTCCTTTCTTGAAATCATACTATACCAATATGTGGATGTGCTGGATGCCTGCGTCTGAGTGTGAGTGTATGTGTGTGTGTGTACGTGTGAGTGTGTGTGTACGTGTGAGTGTGTCTGTGAGTGTGTGTGTCCTGCACACTGACAGAGGTGTGTGCGCCGGAGGCAAAAGAGCCAGGAAATGGCGATGTGAGGCGCTAAGGAAATGGCTGATTTGGGGCTAGGTTTCCAGGAGGAGGAACTCATTTAGGTCAATGTCCACCATGCCAGATCGACACTATTGAACCGGCAAGTCATCCGCTAATAAAATGACTGACAGCCTGTGGCTGCGGAATCGAAGATATGGATCTCTGCGGAAAAAGAGTGAGAGAGAGAGGTAGCGAAGGAAGAAAGGAAAACATGGAGCTTGTCTTCAAATTACCACTGCCACAGCAAAGCTATTGCACACAGGAGTTAATTGAAAACTGTAACACAGTGTGTGTCTATGGACGAATTTGTAGGCAGAGAGAGGTTTGACTGATTGTGTGTGTGTGTGTGAGAGAGAGAGAGTGTGTGTGTGTGTGTGTGAGAGAGAGTGTGTGTGTGTGTGTTCCAGACGTGAATGAAAGATCCAGATACAGACGGAGGGATGGATTCATGAAGCAGTGAGCTACAACGAGCCCTGGATGAAATAGCCATGATGGCAACATCAGGTTCCTGTCCTGTGTCCACCCACCAAACAGAACCACGTGAGCCGGAGATTGCTACCTATTGAGACTAGGATTATTCCCATTTGGAAAAAAATGGCTATCGTAATGCTCTACACCAAACTGTGAAATTAGACCTCCTTCGTTGATCTTGTCACTTTTGTCAACTTCTGGGTGTTCTAAAAAAACACTGAGGTGAATCAATTAAATTATGACCTCGACCGGAAGGAAACTAAAGATCTACTTTCCCCCTAAATCGATTTAATTCAAAACAACCACTAGACTGTAATATTTTAACTACAAATGACTCTTGTATCCAGTGTTGTAATGTAACAGAGTACAAATACTTCGTTACTGTACTTAAGTAGAAATTTCATGTATCTGTACTTTACTTCGCTATTTAAATTTATGTCAACTTCCACTTTTACTCCACTACATTTCCTAGATAAAATGTATACTTTTACTCCGTTATATTTCCACTAAGCATCTTCGTTACTCGTTACTAAAACATAAAATTAGAAAAAATGTGTGCGACTGCAGTAAGGGAGGTTTGGCGAATCACTGCTCCTAGATTGCATTACGCACGCTCCGCATGCTGCGCACTCTATTTCAGCGCTTGTTTGTTGCTAAAGGAGGAGGACGCACAACTGAAACCGCCATGGAAGCACGAGCACCTACTGGAGGACCTCCCATTATCATAGACGACCACCCCGACGATAGTGGTGAACTCGGTGAACAGGGTAGTGGTGAATATAACGTCATACACCCGTGGCCGTATTTGCAAGAAATGTTTCTGTACATCGGCTACCTGCCCTAGCGGCCTGTGAAAGGCTATTTATCCATAGCATCGCAGGAGTTGTCTTCAGTCCAAGAAGAGTAAGACTGAATCAGGCCCGGGGTGGGTAATCGGTAGAATTCCCGGTGGGCCGCTTCACTTTTGGGCCAGTCGAGGAAACAAATATTGACATTTGTCACGTTAGTCTATCTTTTCTTAAAGTAGGACACGTAGTTCCGCATTCTGTGCATGACACCAATGCAATGCCTCTGCAAGGGTTGTAGACTACGTGAGGGAGTTCTCCCCTCCCAAAAAGAGTTGGTTGGGTCCATATAGCCCGTTTTTTCCAAAAAGTTTTCTCAGATACGGATAGCCAAGCCGGCCCTACAGTAGACACAAGCGTCAGGAAGGATGGAGGGTAAAAAGAGGCCAGGAGAGACTGAGCAGCAGATCAACCAGTCGACCACTGAAAATGATGAGCCCGAAATTAGTGATGAGGAGGCCATGACTACAGGGACAAGTAGAGAGGATAAATTAAAGTTATTTAATGTAAGAAAGAGCAATTACCCTACATGATAAACCTATATGCCTTGTTTGCTCAGAAGAGGGTGTAGTAAAGGAGTAGGTTAAATCACCAAACAACAATATAGCCTACCCATGCAAAAAACATGTAGCCTAAACATTAGTTCAATATGCCTCTTTGTGGAAGCATGGGGTAGAATACATTTCAAAGGCTTTCTTTCTTTCTTTCTTTCTGTTTTGGTAATGTGTGGAATAGTGGAATATTTTTTGTTAACTTCTCAGTTGAAGTGAATTATTATATAACCTTTACACATTTGTTGAACCATGGTACTAATAAAAACTACAGGATAGTAAGAGCTGAAATGTTGCTTAATTTATCCAATTTCCACCACTATGGTCGGTCTTGGGCCTGAAACTCCCGGGCACTGAATTCTGGCAACTTTGAAAACCAGCTTCTTTTGAAGATGAACAGACACCTTTTCAGTTTCAACTAATGACTGGCATATTAGTAGCTGCTGGACATAGGTGGCCTGTGTGTGTGTGTGTGTGAGTGACGGTGACCTAGGGAGTAAGCCCTAGAAATGAAGTCACCCCAGAGACAAAACCATAGCCAAATATATTATCAACAGATAGAGATATCACCATAGCCAAATATTTTAGCAGTTGAGTTTAGTATTCCAGATTAGAAACTTTAAAAGATAATTGAAGGTCCTGGCTTTATAGGAATGATAGCTCTCTTTGGTTAAAGAAACAAAAAGTATGTCTTTCGGTTTCACTAAAATTAATGCAATTATTGTGGAAATATATATTTCACCTTGATTGTTAGTCTTTACTATCTGAAATTAAAGATTCATCTCTCTCTCTCTTCGATTATTTGTGAACATGAGCAAATGCTTTGACCTTGCAAGAATCCTGTCATGTCAGAAAAGCCTTTCAGACTTGGAGAGAGAGAAACAGGGAGCGCAAAAGGGAGAGAGAGAGAGGCAGATCACTGGAGTGGAACCAACTGAATCTTCCAGAAGTCGGCACATTGCTGAAGCTTAGCAACGGGCGCTGTGGGCCCAACCACCCCTGTGTATGTGTGCTTGTGTGAGTGTATGTGTCTGCCTACTCGCATGTGTGTTTATGTATGTGTGTGTGTATGAGTGTTTGTGTCTTTCTGCTTGTATGTTTGTGTGCGTGTTTGTCTTCCTAGTTGTGTGTGTATGTGTGTGTGTGTGCGTCTGCCTAGTTGTGTGTTTATGTGTGTGTATGTGCGTCTGCCTACTTGTGTGTGTGTGTGTGTGTGTGTACGTGCGTGTGTGTGTGTGTGTGTGTGTGTGTGTGTGTGTGTGTGTGTGTGTGTGTGTTGGGGCCCTCCTGCCTCCCTCGAGAGCCTTGGCAGTGCATCGCAGACGCATTCATTACCAGCAGAGAATCTCAGGCCGGATTAAAAATTCATGCTGTTTACAACAACAAAAGGGCCCCCTGTTAAAGAATATCAGCGCCCGTAAACAATGGGCCCCGGCTCACCGCACCGCGCGGTGCCGCGCCGCTCTCGCTCGCCGCTCACCCCCAGAGGAGAGCCGCGCGGTGGGCCGCACGTAGCCGCCTCTGCCCCCTCCCTGCTCACCCCTCCCACCAGATCTGCTTGGATGCCGAACGCACGCTCCGTCCTGCTGGCTGGTGGTGATGGTGGTGGGGGATCGGAGGAGGAGGCGGAGGAGGGAACAAGAGGAACAGCACCTGGGGGTATTCCAGCGCGCGGACACAGTTGGATGACAGTTGTCAAAATATTTAGATCCTCTGTGAAATGCATGTATTTTTTATAGTTTTTCCCCCCCTTTTTGTGTGTGTGTTTTGTACACGCTAGAGTTTCCTACTGCAAGTGGTGTGGTGCATGTGTGTGTGTTTGTGTGTGTGTGTGTTTGTGTGTGTGGGCTCATCCTTAATTAGCACACTGCTCAGCAATCATTATATCAGCTTCCCTCGGTGACGACTGATTGCTTGGCCCCTGCGGGTGTGTGAAACTCTGCTGATGGGGGATGTGTCACACACACACACACACATATACCCACACATGTATACACACTCTCTTATGCACACACTAAAGAAGAGTAAACAGACACACATACACCAGAAATACCAACCCAAAAGTCTATATGGATAGGTACGATTATGTATACAGCACATTAAGAGCTTCACTTGGTACATACCTCTCAGACACCCAAATCACCTGTGACACAAGCACACGCACACACACACCCTCACTCTCACACACACACACACACCCTCACTCACAAATGTGGCATTCACAGCATCCTCTTGCACCTGCAAGCTCGCCAACAGCACCACTCTAAAAGAAGCTAGTTCACTGGTGGTGTGACCTTTGGTTGACAGCGATGTCGAAGGTCATGTGTGCTAAGGTCACTCCGAGCCTTAATACGTGTGTTCAGCATGGAGTCCTCAGCTCGAGGGGGCACGGATGTCAGGGCAACACTGCCCATCCAGTGTCAGATGGTATGTTCATATTTGGTGCCAAAGAGAGATGGTACGTGGTGGAAGTGGAAGGCCAGTCAGTTGGGACGCAGTCTCGCGTTTCGAGCCAGTAAGCACACAAACATGTAGACCAATCAGTTTCAGGATTATCATTTTCGGCCGGTGCCGAAACGGTGCCTGAACCACTTTGTTTTAAAAATGTTTTAAATTAAAATGGTCTAAAGCATGAATTGCTTTTTTTTTTATTGATAAGACAAATTTGAACATGAAATTGAACTGTTATATTCAATTTACTATCAATATCTCATTGCTCCTACGAATAATACATTTAAATGTTAAAACAGCTTGCCATGCATGCACACTCTGCTTTCAAGTTTACCCAGTGTAGGCGGTTTGCCATAAGGTATGTTAAAACCGCTTGCCATAAAACTGCCAGGTCATGGACAACGGCATTTGCAAGCAAGCAAATCTAACAGGGACTCTACTTTCCAGTTAATTCAGTGTGTTCCCAAATGCTTTAAAGACATTTCATGTCTTAACCCATAACACGCAGTAGTTTTGAACATGTTAGGCTACATGTCGGTGTTGAAGTGTTTAGATTCCCAGCACTAGCCTAGTAGACATTTTAACAGCAACTATGGCTATGCGCTAACGCCAGTCAGCTGATTTTAATTAGCGATAACGTACGGAGATGGTTTCGTAGCCTCTTTGACAGCTCAGTGACATCAGGGGCCTATTGCACAAAACTAGGATAAGGGATTAAGCCGGGATATCTTGGTTATCCTGGCTCAATTTATCTGTGATCCAGTTGCACAAAAGCAGGATAGGGGGCAGCAGGATATGTTATGGTATAAGTTACCATGGCGATTTATTCTGTGAAGTTCCAGGATCTATTTAATCTCATCCCTTATCTCAGTCAGCAGTCACCACAAACGGAAACCAATAGTTATTCCACTGCCCACTACACATTGTCATCACATATACCTAGACCCACGGTCATTATTCAAATGTTTGTGATCATTAATTAACTTTTACATACTCGCAATTCCCGACCTGTCATGCGACAATGTGACGTCACGGGAGTGCCTAACCATTTCGCACGTGGTGGTCACGGAACTAGTTGCAATATTCTCCTAAACAGAGGTGTTGCTGTTTGTTGCTGTTGTGAAAAGGCTATCGCTACCTACTTCACACCGTAGAAGAAGCAATGAAGCTGCTCTAGTTGCCATGGTGAATCAGTGAATCTGTGATCGGTGGCGGGGTCTATTTGAGGGAGCCGTGAACGCGTACTTATCCAGGATAGGTTTCACCTGGCTTGATGAATCCGTGTCTGCTCATCCTGGCTTGGTCTTTGTGCAACCAATTAAGCCTGTACGCTCGTGTTTTGGATTCATTGAGCGCAGCTCAGTAACTTATCCCGGATGTCTTAATTCTGCTTTTGTGCAACGGACCCCAGGTATGTAACCTACATATTTATGTTTTTGCCAGCTAACTTTTAACATGATCTTCATATTCATTGTGATGCTATATGGGCAGTGACGGACTGGACGGTCTGGCATTTGGGCAGATGCCAGAAGGGCCGCGGCCCCTCGTGGGCCGTTTGGGCCGGCCAATCACGGAGCGGCATGTTTGTCGGGTTTGCGCGGCCCATTTATCGTAAAGACGGTTTTACAATATCTCTCGGCCCACTATCAAGCATCAATAGTATTACATGGCTTCGAATAAGCCATTTATCTCTAACTCCCTTTTCCTCCTTCACAGTTGGAAACTGATCAGTATTTATACCAGACATGAGTCTCTACACTACAGTCATGGTGACCATCAATATTTACATCAGTCTACATTCTTTTGTAACCTTATTCAATCAAATGATTTAAAAGTGCATTGTTTGAAATTGGAATACAATAAATATGCTGCCTGTATCTTTTATTTTATTATTGGTTTACAAAAGTTAGGCTACATGAAGCAATGACTTCTGGGAATTTCAAAACCGAATGCGTCTACTTCCTTCAGCACGGGGAATTGCCGATCTAGCATGCCTTGATCCTCGGAATTTTCCCCTTATAAAAGCTAATAAACTGCCCCCAAATGCACTTCGAAACATAAGAGAATATCTGCTTAAATTTAGTGAAGGTGCTACGGTTGAACATCTACAGTCGGAATTGACACATCTCGCCACGCACTGGGACAGTCTGAAAAAGTCTCCTCTAAACGAGTAGGCCTATACAGTCAAAGCGTCGGACTTTGATGATGCCGCGGAGATATAGGAAGATACAGAAATAAACCTGGTGAGCAAGAAATGTGCTACCTGCAAGAATTGTGCAATCTGTTGCTATTTCCTTCTCCAGCAGTTAAACCTCTTTACCTGTGCCTACAACTATATGGTTAGCAAATGAATTCCTACTAACACTGTCATGTACTCAAGTGGCATGCAAACAGAGTTTTTCCACTCTTAAATTCATCAAGAATCGCCTAAGGACACGATTGTCACAGGATAATTTGGAGGCCTTTATGCTGATGGCGACAGAGAAAGAGGTCCTATAATGAACTTGGATGCTTGGACTTAAATAGTCGGCTGCTGTAAACTACAATCGTAATTTTTTATATACCCCTGGTCCCCTGTTGTCTCAATGATAATAGCATCTCATTTCAGGCTATATTTCAGAGTTAATTTGCCGTTCATTTGCATTAACATCGTATTTTGTCATTTTTGGCGAAGACATGCATTCCTTTAGGGATATTGAACATATTGAACATTCTCTAACCATCGTGATTTCGAATTGGTGCAGTTTTCAGCACAAAAACTCATTTTGTTCTTTTCATGGAGAGCACTGTTCTATGCTGTTCTATGGTGCTTTCTGCCTCTTGCGCACGCATGTTTTCGTGACGTTACATAGCCTAGAAATCCATGTATTCTAGGCTATTCTTTTTTCATTTTCATATTTCATATTGCATTCATTTTTTTGGAGTTGTGCATTGATATATCCATGTTCTTGGTTCTGTCTTTATGCATATTAAAGTTAGAGTTCATCACCAATGGGGCTACAAACGTGTTATGTCCATGCATGTGAAGTTATATCTGTGTGTTGCGAGCACATGCATGCGCGTCCCGTGTGGGCCGCTGGTTGGTGAAAATGCCAGGGCCGTTTTTTAATCCCAGTCCGTCACTGTATATGGGCCTCATGCACATGAAAGATTCATATGCTATTATGTTGTTTAACACACCGTGAAATAAAGTTTTCACCTTACAACTTTGCTGATAACATTTCAAATAAATGTCAGTTAGCGCATTAGCAAGGATATTGTGTAACGTATAGGCTAGCCTACTGTTGATGTTGTTTCATAGCATTTTGCTTGTGTGTAGTTAGGCCCACTGCTAGATTTTGACAGGAGCTCGCGATATCGCTTTAAAGTAAGCTACTTGGCTGTCAAACACTGTCCACTCGCCTATGTGGTGCACCCCTCTGGTTTATACATCCAGTGTTTATCACGTTAGCTAACTGTATCTGGATGTGTTGCTATCAGAGCAAGACGTTAGAGATGGCGCATGACATGCAGTGATACCTGAAAAAAAAACGCTATTTAAGCTCCGAAATGAGGCACCGAAATCCACATTGTTATTCGATGCAGTTAC